>NW_007729900.1:48487-51492 GCF_000696425.1 Galeopterus variegatus
AAAAAAAAAAAAAAAAAAGGAAAACAAAATAAATAAATAAAAGTAATTTTCTGACTGTCCCTCTGAGAATTTATGACATTGTGTGTGTTTATGAGTAGTCTTATAAAAATTTTTTTAAAAAATTTTTAACATTTACTTGTACGTATTCGTGAGGTACGATGTGTAATTTCAATACATGCATATATTGCACAATGATTCACTTAGGGTAGATAGCATAGTTTTGCACCTGTTAGTCCACTACTTTTCCTCCCCTTCAACCCCACTCCCCTCCCAGCCTCTGATAACTAATGATTATTCTGTTCTCTATTTGTATGAGAAAAATGTGTGTATTCTTATGTATTTTGTTGATATACTTATTTATGATACGTTGGGATCTATTTTATTTATTTTTTTGTTGTTGAAATGCCTATCTCCACATTAGTTTTAAAATCAGAAAGTCTGGGGTAGACTCTCACATTTACTGTTACGTCTATAATAGATATCATTTTACTTATTCACATAAACTATGTAAAGAGTAAGTGCAATGAAATACATGCAAATTCTTAATTCAGTGCTCACACGTTTCATATTCAATCAATAACTAATGAATAAAAACCAAGCACTAGCATCTTAAATGTACTTGCAGCATAGGGATGTTGTCTTGCCTTTTACTTGCTCCACATATATCAAAGTGAAGCATGCCCTTGGATCTCCACTTCATTTAACAGTTGGAAATGAATATTTGGGGACATGGAATTGGACTCAATGATAGTGACTACACTAAGTTACATGGATTTTTCATCATTGTCAATACATTTATTAATTAAAATTTAGTGATGGTAATGAATATTGCTTAAAAATAGTAGCAGAATTAAACTTCAAAGATCAGTTAACCTAAATACCAATGCTCCTTAGCAGAAGAAATTCAGTAAAAATTCCCAGGTTCAAATATTTAGCAATTGGCCTGAACATTGTACATGGATTTTATTTTAATAGGCAAGCCAAAGCGGTCTCAAAGATGATTTTTAATCAAATACTTTTTTTTCCCTCATATACACCAGAGGGGGGAAAATGAACAACTATATTGTAAACTAATTTTTTTCTTTGAATTATAAATTAATACATGAAGCTAGGCTTTCTTAATATTTCCTCATTTTCATAGCTACGTTTTCTGTTAAGAGCGATTCCAGAAAGCTTTAACTGATAATACAGTTAGCATGATTCAGTGCAAGCATATTTTTGCAAAACTGATTTATTTTAATTAAGCCAGCTTATAGGTATGAGGAGTACAGAGTTCCTGGTCCTAACACTTTCTGTTAACTTACTGGGTAACTTTATTAGTCCCTTTTCTGTTTCTGATAACAGAATACCTGCAACTGAGTAATTTATAAAGAAACAAAATTTATTTCTTGCAGTTTCTGAGGCTGGGAAGTCCATGGTCTAGTGGGGTGCATCTGGTGAGGGTTTTTTTCTGGGGAGATCTCCGTACAGGGTCCTGTGGTGATGCAGACAATCACATGGCGAGGATGGCAAGAAATAGTAGGAAGGCATAGTAGTCACAATCCAATCATCTCTTAAGTGCCCTACTTTTCAATACATTTATAGTCTGATTTCCCACCCTCTTAACAATGTTACAATGGGGATCAAGCTTCAAGGAGTTTTGTGGGGACTTTCAATCCATGGCAGTGACCTTCAACAAAACATTCTCCTGTTTCCCCTCGGTAAAGTCAGGAGCTTGAGACAGGTGAGCCTCAAGGTTCCTTCCATTTCAGATATTCTCTGATGCTAAGTTACTTTCAGAATAAGCAGTTTACATGTTGGAAAAATTGTGATGATGATGATGATGATGACAATGAAATGACAGTGGACGCCTTAGATTGAGCTATTACTTTGTGCTATAAACTGTGTTAAGTGTAGACATGTGTGCAGTGTGCCTTCACTTAGACCATCTAAATGTATATTTCCATGGTGATCCTGAAATTAAGCTAACTATAACTGTTCTCCTGTCTTTCTAAAAATCCACATTTTCCATTTTCACTAGAAATGTGTTTTTAATCTAAAATGCAAAGAGGATTATCATAATAATTTAGGCTGTCTCTGGAAGAGTTAATGCATAATGGTACCAGAGTTCCTCTGCAGATGCCTTACTGAAACACCTAGGAAGTGAGCTATAGAGTGGGCAGATGAGTTACTGCCAGGAGTTTTGCTCCCTTGCAGCTATGACTCTGATGTGACCTTAGACAAAATGCTTCATGTGGAAGGAAAATTCATTTGTCTTTGTTCTGAAATTACAGTACACTGTATGGTGCAGATATTTTTCCCTCCGATTTGATTCTGCGACTGAATGCTCAAGAATTAGTGTGGGTGTTAGAAGTTTCCAATAATAGGCATATGTTACCATAGACACATCCTTTAAATATGTCAGCAGTGCATTCATTATTGCACAGCCATACTTAAAAGCCCTCAAAAAGTTGTATTTTATGAGATCCTCAAATTATTTAGTTGTGAAAGATAATTAGAGATTTGGCTTTCAGCTGCAAAGTGGTCCTGCAATGCTTCTTTAGAGTCTTGTGGCACATTATTATGGGAGTCATTGCAATTTACTATAGAGAATATTTAAAAGGTAAGGGATAAAAAATAATGAGTCTCTGTAATTACTTCAAGATAGTCTTATGGATTTATTAAAAATGAGAAATTGACAAGGCAATTTTAGTTGCCATAGATCATTTTTAACCTCCTATCCCTTGCATTTTGGAGGACATAAGTTGTCAACTGCTAGATTATTTTGCTCTAAAACTCCAGCATTAAAGAGAGAAATAAAAGAATCTCTGGCCAGCGTTCCCACATTCTTTTACTTTACCACTGCTACTGCTATCTCTCTTGATCCCTTGCATTTTGGAGGACATAAGTTGTCAACTGCTAGATTATTTTGCTCTAAAACTCCAGCATTAAAGAGAGAAATAAGAGAATCTCTGGCCAGCGTTCCCACATTCTTTTACTTTACCACTGCTACTGCTATCTCTCTT
>NW_007729900.1:52372-53664 GCF_000696425.1 Galeopterus variegatus
TCACTCAATGTCATGGAGTCTCAATTTTCTCATCTTGAAGATCAGGACAGTAATATGATGACTCTAAAGTGCACTTAAGGATTGTGTGAGACGATGATTGTAAAGCCTCTTGTGTGTGCTTGGCATGTTGTGGGTTCCTGACAATTGCTGTTGCTACTGTGGAGGTATTTGTCTAAACAGGAAATGTAAATTTTTGTGGTTTTCAATTTGTTTGTTTGTTTCCTCAATCTGAAGCTTATAGCATCATCAATCAGTGGCAAAAGCTATTAAAGTAGTGATGGCACTGGGAGTGTGGTCAGGGAGGATCTGAGGGGTGGGCTGGGTGCGAGCAGGGCTCTAGACTCTTTCCCTCCATTTCAGCTACAGGTCCTTTATTTTGTCTGTCATTACTCATGACTACTCACAAACTTTCATTTGCAGAATGTTTGAAAAACACTGCCTTTAGATGACAGTTGCTGGGGTGGGGGGAGGGCACATTTAGAGATTTTCCAGTATTTTTATTTCATTAACATTTATGTCTTCATCATTTAATGGAAATTTTGGCACATGATAGGGGTTTAATAAATGATGGTGAATGAATGAATAAAAAAACAAGTATTTATAAAGTATCAGAGTGTATACACACACATGCACACACACATGTATGTATAAACTCCTTCAGTTAGAATTTAGTGGTAGGGACAGTAGCTAAGTAAAAACTAAGAGTGAGTTGAATACAGGAAACAACTTGGGACTGTGTGTGGGATCAGGCATTGGGTTGGGTTGATCACTCTGCCTTGCATTTACACAATGCATTTTTGCTACAAACAGCTTGTATAATAGGCTAGTGAGGTGGGTAGGACAGGCATAAGCTGCACTGGTATGAGACCCCCGCCGCTGGGTTTTTACCCACGTGTACTAACAATTATACATTCAGTTTAAATAGCCGTGCTGAAAGTTCTTTTTATCTGAGCTTATGCAGATCGTGTGACAGGCACCCACCAAGAAGAACACCACAGAAGTCTTATACAAAGGCTTTAGTCACCTCCAGCCAATTAAAGAGGCATGGAGCCTGAGTCTGCTCCCCACACTGTTTCCCAAAATTCCATTTCAATATATCTTTCACCAAAGCAACAGAGCAAATTCCCAACATGGGAAAAACTGCTTCATAAATATTGAATAGTACTAGTTATATCTGACCTGAGAAAAACCTCAACTAGAGGACTGTATTTATCAGCCTTTAGCTCTAGAGTATTACACATGTGGGGCTCTGCAGGGTTTGTAAACAATGAGGAACCTAAGAATGTTGTCAT
>NW_007729900.1:55058-57063 GCF_000696425.1 Galeopterus variegatus
ATATGCTGCTATGAGCAGGGACCCTGTTTTATATTGCTCCTCTATAAACATTCTGAGCTCCTAGAACTTCTAAGCATAGACTTGAGTATTAAGTAATTATTACACATTCATTGCCCTGAATTCTTCTGTAAAAAGTTTTAATATTATAGCACAGTTTTAGATTCTTGAGAGGGAATATTACCCAAAAGCAATCACCATTAAGATTCTGTGTGAAGCCTGCAAGCCTATGAAAGTCCTAGAAATAGAGATAGACCCTAGAGTCACTTAGAATCCATAATTTGCATTTGTGAAGCTAAAGTTTTGAGCACTTAAGCAGAAGTCAAGCTATGATATGATCTTGTCTCTGATGGGAAGGCTGTGAGATGAGCCAGTCTCACCAGCAAGAGTCAGGTGTAAGCAGGTGCCTACCTGTAGTGCTGGCCAAATTTCAAATATCAAAATCGAGCTTGAGGAAGTATGTTATGGACAAACCAAAATCCATCATAGGTTTGTTGTCAAGAAAAGCTGTACTGGAAACTAGTGCTTGGAGCTAGCTTGAATTATGGAGGACCATGGTTGTCTTTCGGTAATTATCAGCGTTTGTACTGGGCAAGTAATATATTAATTCTATAACTAAGAATACCAAGCCTGCAGAAACCTAGATATTGGCCACTAAAATTTTGTAGCTAAGGCAGGGTCATTTAAAGATGCTTAGATTGGACAGATGGCCAGAGCTTCCAAAAGAGAACTCTCACTACAGTTTACTCCATGTTACATAACCCTGGTGTTCTATTGATGTGGAATTCCTACTTACTCCAAGTCACATCTATGTCTTTCTGTCTGCATACTGAGATAACCTTGGAGACTGGAAATAACGGTGACCGTAAGATCACAGCTTATTAGCTCAATTTTTGCTTAGCCTTTTGCTGGAGTCAAGCAAAAATATCTCACAGGCAAATTTGGAAGCCCCAAGTTCCAAGAAAGAGTTTTTGACCAAGGGAGCTAAATAAATACTGTGGGTTCATATGGGATGCTACAGTCAGCAAGTGCTGTTGCATGATCACAGAGCTGGTCTTCCATGTAAGCAACAGAAGTGCTTTCCTATAGGATGTGATTTGAGGACTTTTCAGCCACTGCTCCTCTCTAGAATTTGGTCCTGTGGAATCTCTCTGGCTAATCAATGAACTAGGTCTTGGGAATGGAGAATTTGAATTTGCTAGGGTGGGGCAGGGAAGACATGAGTAAAGGGCTCAGTGATAAGGATGCGGAAAGTACTCAATTCATACTTTTTCCAAAAAGCGTTCCTAATATTAGTAATTACTAACTTATGTTGAGTACATTCTGTGCTTCAAACACAATATTAAGCAAATTTTACAATTTTATTTATGACACCCTGGCAATAAGGATACTATTAGTATTCCACCATCATACAACTAGTAGGTAGCCAACTGGCATGAAAACACAGATCTATCTCATTCCAAAGTCTGCTACATGATAGCCTCCCTATGCACAAGTGTGTTGTCCTGGGTTCATGGCTCCACTTAGGAAATTAAGACACTAAAGTCTGATGAATAAGGTCTCTCTTGCTGACATGTGGCTTTCCAGAAATACTCACAGAAGTCATACTGTGATAATGGTGAGAGATGATCCACATAGGTCTTAATTGCTAATCTTTACATATTTTTTTGTAACTGAAAAATGTGCATATCTCACTGAGATACAGAACACCATCTTTCTGCCAGTCCTGATGCAAGATGCAAGGCACTAAGACCTCTTTTGATGTGGGTAGATAGATTAGTAAACAACTCAGTGTAACAAAAGAATGCAGCTCCCTGGGAGTGCAAAGGAGGGAGTGACCCATTTTGCCTGAGAGGGTGAGGAAAACTTCAAAGAGAAGGTGGCATTTGAGTCAGGCCTCAAAAGGAGTTGGCCTCTGCTTTCTAGGTTGAGGGAATCAACTTAGGATAAAGGTATGTGAAGTGGTCCTATACAAATTACTGAAGGATGAACCATAAAAGTGCTTTTT
>NW_007729900.1:57780-62038 GCF_000696425.1 Galeopterus variegatus
TTTTTCTGGTTTGTTTTATAAAGCAATGGTTTATTTTTAAATATTACGTATAATGCAGACTAAATTATAAATAGATGCTAATAAATTGAGGTAAGATAATAGATGCAATTTATAACCATGAAGTTATAATTAGAGATCATGTAATGATATTTTGCTATCAGTACCTCAGTGTAGTATAGAACTGAGATAACATAGTGGGATGGTTAAGACCACAGATTCTGGATCCAGGAAGCCTAGGCTTGCATCCTGTTCTATGTGAACCCAGACAAGTACTTAACCTTTCTCTCTTCATGTTTATATTAGTCTGTTTCTGTTGCTTATGGAAGAATCCCCGAAACAGGGTAATTTATAAAGAAACAAAATTTATTTATTACAGTTTTAGAGGTTTGGAAATTCAGGGTCCAGAGGACACATCAAATGAGCACCTTCTTATTGGTGAGGATTCTCTACAGAGTCCTGTGGGGAAACGGGGTATCACATGGCAAGAGGCTGAGCAAGAGCATGTGTTAATGTGCTCATTTGCTCTCCTTATAAAGCCACCAGTCCACACCCATGATAATTCATTTGTCCATTAGCCCACTCATCCATTAACCCATTAATCCACGAGTGGACTAACCCATTTATGAGGGCATAACCCTCCTGATCCAATCACCTTCCAAAGGCCCCACCTTTCAACACTGCCACACTAAGGATCAAGCTTCCACATGAGGTTCAGAGGGACAAACATTCAGACCACAGAGCAATGTTCTTCATCTGAAAAATTAAAATCGCAATTGTATCTCTGCCTTGTGGTTTTTGTGAGGGTAAAATTGGTTAATTTATATGTTACTTAAGACAGTACTTAGAACAAAGTAGACATTCAATAAATGTAGACTTGTAATATATTTGGAAGAGGAAAATTAACATCTGAACTTCACTCTAAAGATATATGAAAAGATCTCTTTCTTTTAGCCACTAATTTGAAAATGCAACTGACTTTTCATTTTTGATTTTCTGAAGACTACTGAAACTCAACTATTTTGAAATTTTATTATTTTGTAGTCATGTACACCACATGGTAACATGTTTTCTGTGTCCTTAGGTAAGTTGAATGAGCTATGTAGCTCTCCTTTTCCTAATCTATTCATTGGACAAATTGTTCTGTAAGGTCAGTTTTAGGCTGAGATTTTATAATTCTCTGAGTTGTATTTCTTCTTTTAGTACACACCTAGTGCCTGTAGGAGCAGAGGGCCAATGTTACCATTCCCATTTTAGAAATGAAGAGCTAGAAACACAGAAGTTCCAAATTGTGTCCTAGAAAGTTGAAGGCAGATGTAAGATTGTAAAATAGGCTTGGCATGTGAAAATGGTCGAGAATCATTCTAGGGAAAAGAAAGACAATGGGCACTTGTGTCTAGTAGACTCAGGCTCAAATTTGACCTGGTTCTATCTAACTTTTCTGTTTTCTAGTGGTAGAAATGTGAATAATTTACATGTACTTAATGGGCTTCAGTCTCCTCTGTAAAAACTGGCTAAAAATATCAATGTAATGCTTAGGATAGATCCTTCCCAAGTGTGAGCTTCCTTCTTCTTTTCCACTTGGAATTGCCTCCCTCATGAAAATCTTGCTATTTGAGCTTTCTATACAAATACGCTCCTGTGTTGATTTTCAGAAACATTGTTCAGCTTTTCGCTTTGCTTGAGATTATAACCAGAGTCAAAGAGACATCAAGTGAAGTGTCTGGGATTATAAAATCATTTATCAGGTATAATAGGGAAAACCATGCTGATAAATGGAGACAGGTGGGATTTAGAGCTGTCCGAGGTCCTAAACCACATCCTGGTAACTGGCTGGGTGGTCAGGGCCTTCCTCACAGGCCCTTCTTTTGCTGGAAATATGCACTGCCTCCCCTTTCCTCAACAGCTTTCTACTGCTGTGAACCTCAGAATTTAATTTCAGATGTTGTCCCAATGTCACAAGGTCACCCGTTCAAATAATGTGTCTTTTACCAATTGGCAAATCAAAGGTAAACTAATGGATATAATGTGCCCATTTATAAGTTATCCCCTCATTGATATTTCTTAAATCTTTGGTATCTGGTACCTCTATGAGCAAGTAGTGATGGCAGATGATCAAACAAACACAGAAGTAGAAAATATTTACAAACTCCAGAAACAATAAAACTTAGGCAGAGTCACTTATTGGAAGAGCAGGGGATATTCATATCTGTGATTCTTTTTGTCACATGTATCGTAGTCTTGTTTTCTGTTGGTGATTTGTTGAATATGGTTTATGAAATTAAATATATTAGTTCTTTTGAGTATTCAATTCTCTGAACGCCTTTCAGAAGCACTTCCCTATTTCATGAAGTCTAAAACCCTCTGCTTGGGGCTGTCAAGTTAATTTATTCTCACTTATTGACAGGCTATATAATGTGATTAAGANGCTTGGGGCTGTCAAGTTAATTTATTCTCACTTATTGACAGGCTATATAATGTGATTAAGAGTACAAACTCTGGGCTCCAATTATTAGATTTCCAGCTCTGCCTCTTACTGGCCATGTAACTTTGGGCCAGTTACCTAACCTATTTGGGCCAAAGATTTCTCATCTGTAAATAAGGAAAATAAAACTAACTACATAGGGTTGTTGTGAAGATTAAATGTTAGTACTTGTGAAGTATTTAGAACCATGGCACAGAGTAAACAGTCACCACTATTATTGTTGAGCACCTGTTATGTGCCTGGCACTGGGCAAGGTATTACAATGTGAAACGAGTAATACTCTTCCCTCAAGGAACTTACAGTCTAGTATAAAGGTCAGCAAACTACAGCTGNGAGTAATACTCTTCCCTCAAGGAACTTACAGTCTAGTATAAAGGTCAGCAAACTACAGCTGATAGGCCAAATCTAGCCTGCCATTTGTCCTTGTAAATAAAGTTTTATTGTCCACAGTCATGCTCACTCTTACATATTATCTATTATTGTAGTCGTGCCTCAATAACAGAGTTGAATATTGTGATGCAGATCATGTGGGTCACAAAAGTGAAAATATTTATTAACTGGCTATTTACAGAAAAAATTTGCCAACTGTTGTGTAGTGGAAAAGACAGACATGTGAAATAATACATTTTTATGCAGTATAGCAGATAGGTTTACCACAGTGCTTAGCATATGTTTATCAGTTGCACAACCTGTGCTTGATAACAGTCAAAGTACTGTATATACAGCAGTGAATGAAGCAGACAAAAAGTATCAGTCCGCATGCACATGAAAGTAAGAGCCTAAGGAGAGAGATAGACAGTAAATGGGAAAATGAGTGCATAGAACTATGCCAATATCCAGTGGGATCCGCCCCATCTGTAATCAAACTCCACCAAAAATCTGTTTAATTTTAATTTCTTCCCATAACCTCTGCTCACTAAAGCCTATCCCTTCACCAGCCTTGGCGTATTATATTGTTACTAGTACAAGTCCTTGTGTAAAGTAAGTGCATAATAAAGTTTTGTTAAATGAATAAAACAATCATTATCCTTTGTCTTATTTGCCTTGGCTGGAAATTCCTCTCTACTTTTCTTGATTCCATTCATCCTTTGTTGTCCAGGTGAGGCTTTTTCCTCCTCTAAGATGCCTCCCCTGCTTATTGCTCTTTATCTCCCCATTCTAGAAACCCATATTGCTATTTCATTATGTGGAGACACTATGTTGTGGCTCAGATGTTGAAAGTATCTAGACAATGGATAAAGGAAAGGTCAATGCAAAGGGTCCAGCTGAGACTTGAGCTTGTTCTTATAGAAAGGGTAGGATTAAGATAGGTAGAAGGTTACAGATAAGAGTTTTGTAGGGCACTGGATTCACAATGACTAAGAGTGACATATATCCTGACCCTCATAGTGAAGGGAAGAGCAATAAAATCAAGCAGAAAGGGAAATGCGATAATAGTTAACATGGGATGCATCTGGACAGAGGCAATCTAGAAGAGAATATTCATGGAAGAGAGAATAGCATGTACTAAGACCCAAATATAAGAGAGAATTTGATAGAGTTGAGGAACTTAAAGCACTTCAATTGGCTGGAGCAAAGCATCAAATAAGGACAGTGGTGAAAAATAAGCCTGTATTAGGAAAATAAGGGAGAGCCTTGTAAGCTATAGAAATAGGAACTCACTTGTAGTGGATTGAATTATTCCTCCCCAAAACTCACTGAGGCTTGAATTGTCTTCCAAGTTTTATGTATTAGAAACTTAGCCCCACTGTGACTGTTAAGAGGGTGGGAAATCCT
>NW_007729900.1:63224-66377 GCF_000696425.1 Galeopterus variegatus
TTGCATTTTATTGATGAGGGAAATAAGATGCAGAGAGATTAAGTAAATTGTCTATAGTCACAAAACTAAAAAGTGAATGAGCTTGGATTCAAATTAGGTTTCTCAAGGTGGGTAGCTTATGTTCTTTTTGGCTAATCCCCAGTGTCTCCCCCAGCATGGCATAATGGGGAAAAGAGGGGAGGATAGTTTAGGCAGAGACAACTGCATATGGAAAACTGGAAATATGAGAATTTATTGCACATCCAGGAAACTCCAAGCATGACTGTGTCATTGGGTACCTAGCAGAAGATGTGGCTAGAGAAATAATGGTTGGGGAAATAATCAAAGACTTAGTGAGCATTTGGATCTTATACAACTGATGACAGGGAACTATAGAAACCCCCTCCCCAAACCCCACCTCAGAAAATGACATATCAGATTTGTTTCTATAAAGAGATGATTGTAGAGGCAATGTAGACATGTAGAGAGGGATGTGTGACTACAGCCAGGAAGATCAGTATGCTATTATTACAATGATTCAGGTAAAAAATAACGAAGGTCTAAGCTATGGTAGCAGCAGAAGAGATGAAAATATAGGGAATGTTTCATGAAACCCAATTTACAAAGTGGAATAAGTGGAATAAGTGAGGAGATTCATGTTTTAGAACTGAAAGCAGTTTGGGAAACTGATAGGAAATGAAGTTGGAAAGGCTAAGAAGTTTCAGCACATGGAAGGCCTTGGAGACTATTGACTCTAAATTTATAGTAGGTTGTAAAGGCAAGTGGGAAAATTACCTTTAGGTCTAAATTGGTTTCAGGTTGTAAAGACAGGGACTATAACCCTCAGTGTGCTCTTTCATCCATGTGGCTCTGGGACAGTTAACACATAAACATAAAATCATTGATAAAGGCCTTACAGATTATCTTGTTTATTTTTCATCTCTATTCCCCACCCCACTATTTATTTTACGTTTCAGAAAACTGAAGGTAGAGGCCTAGCCACAAATCCCTGATTCTGTGTCCAGTCCTTTTCATACTGCACTGCAGCACTTCGCTCTTTGTGAAATTTGGAATAAAATGAAGTTCTGGTTTTATTCTTAAGGACCAAGAAAAAGGTCATGCTAATGGGCCCACTAAAGATGGTGACTCTTAGATTTATCTGAATACTTAATAGCTGATAAGTAGTACATTGTGGAAGAAGTAAGCATAATTGGACTGCTACCCTGAGAGAAAAGGAAAAGCATTTAATCATTAAATTGTTTGTTCCAAAAGGACACATTATAAGCTTTTTAAGGTTACCACCTGTGGGCAAGGAACACTCAAGAGAAAATTTATAATTATGCAGTTTCCTAAATCCACACCTTCAATGACTGGTTTCCCAATAAGTAAAGCTCAGTCAAGCATTTTCAAGAGACAGGCCAGTAATATTTAATTCATAAAGTTTTAAATGCGGGAAGAATAAAAGTAGATTTCTGTGTATATTAATTTAGGGCCAATAATACATTTCAGAATGAACTGCATATGTTACTGTGTTCTTTAAAATGAGCCGCATATATTTTTTCATGTCCTTTACGCAGTCCTGGATATGCAAACTGGATATGTATATAAAAGAATCACAGATCATCATAAATACATTATATATATATATACATATATATATATACACATATACATATATATATGCATATGTGTATATATATATATATGCACATGTATATATGTATGTCAAAGCCATATTTATACTTAGGAGGGCCTACGTGTAGTATACTGGTCAATATTTACAATAGGGAAAAACAACATGCAAATCAAACATTTTACTTTTGTTTATGCTCTGGTCTTAATAATTAGGTTCTATCTTGATGAAAAACATATACCAAGTGTTTACTATTTAATTTACTCCTCACAAAAACACTGTAAAGTGCTATTATCCTTAATTTAAGCATGCTTTCTGAATAGTGAGGTCTAAATATTTGATACAATGTATCATGAGTTTTAGGTCACATAAACTTCATTTCTCATCTTTATTTATTTTATTTATTTATTTTATTTTTTCAGTATACAATGTGGTTGATTATTGTGGTCCATTACCAAAACCTCCCTCCCTCCTCCCTCTCCCCCCTCCCTCCCAACAATGTCCTTTCTGTTTGCTTATCATATCAACTTCAAGGAATTGTAATTGTTATCTCTTCTTCCCCCACCCAGTTTGTGTATTTATTTATTTATTTTTAGCTCCCACAAATAAGTGAGAACATGTGATATTTCTCTTTCTGTGCCTGACTTGTTTCACTTAATATAATTCTCTGTGGGTCCATCCATGTCATTGCAAATGGCAGTATTTCATTCTTTTTTATAGCAGAGTAGTATTCCATTGTGTAGATATACCACATTTTCCATAGCCATTCATCTGATGATGGACATTTGGGCTGGTTCCAAATCTTAGCTATTGTAAAGAGTTCTGCGATGAATATTGGGGAACAGGTATACCTCCAACTTGATGATTTCCATTCTTCTGGGTATATTCCCAGCAGTGGGAGAGCTGGGTCATATGGTAGATCTATCTGCAATTGTTTGAGGAACCTCTATACCATTTTCCATAGAGGCTGCACCATTTTGCAGTCCCACCAGCAATGTATGAGAATTCCTTTTTCTCCACAACCTTGCCAGCATTTATCATTCACAGTCTTTTGGATATTAGCCATCCCAACAGGCTAATCTCAGTGTGGTTTTGATTTGCATTTCCCGAATGCTGAGTGATGTTGAGCATTTTTTCATATGTCTGTTGGCCATTCGTATATCTTCCTTTGAGAAATGCCTATTTAGCTCTTTTGCCCATTTTTTAATTGGGTTGCTTGTCTTTTTCCTGTAAAGTTGCTTGAGTTCCTTGTATATTCTGGATATTAATCCTTTGTCAGATGTATATTTTGCAAATATTTTCTCCCACTCTGTTGGTTGTCTTTTCACTCTGCTGATGGTTTCTTTTGCTGTGCAGAAGCTCTTTAGTTCGATACAATCCCATTTGTTTATTTTTCCTATGGTTGCCCATGCTTTGGGGGTCATATTCATGAAGTCTGTGTCCAGTCGAACTTCCTGAACTGTTTCTCCTATGTTTTCTTTAAGAAGTTTTATTGTTTCAGGGTGTATATTTAATTCTTTAATCCATTTTGAGTTGATTTT
>NW_007729900.1:67248-78234 GCF_000696425.1 Galeopterus variegatus
TTTTTTTTTTTTTTTTTTTTTTTTTTTTTCCCCCAATAAATAGAAAAAATGTGATTTTTTTTTTTTTGCTCAGCATTGCTTTGGCTATGCATGGTCTTTTATTATTTCATATAAATGTCTGGATAGTTCTTTCCATTTCTGAGAAAAATGTCATTGGAATTTTGATGGGGATTGCATTGAATTTGTATATTACCTTAGGTAGTATGGACATTTTCACAATGTTGATTCTTCCAATCCAAGAGCATGGATATTTTTCCATCTTCTTGTATCCTCTCTAATTTCTCTCAGCAGTGGTTTGTAGTTCTCATTATAGAGATTTTTCACATCCTTGGTTAATTCAATTCCTAAGCATTTTATTTTTTTGCTGGCTATTGTAAATGGGCAAGCTTTCTTGATTTCTCTTTCTGTATGTTCACTATTGGAGAATAGAGATGCTACTGATTTTCCTCTTTGAATGTTTGGTAAAATTCTGCTGCTTATCCATCTGGTCCTGGGCTTTTCTTTGCTGGGAACCTTCTGATCTCATCTTTAAAATGAAGATAATTTTTACAACATAGGGTTGTTGTCAGGATTACAGATAATGCTCTCAAACCTCTTAGTGTAGTTGCTAGCACATAGCAAAACCTTCTAAATGGTATGGGGACTTGCTAGAAGCATAGTTCTTAAAATGTCAGTCATTTCCTATTAGTACTGTCATGTGCCACATAAAGACATTTTGGTCAATGATGGTCTGCATATACTATGGTGGCCTCATGAAATTATAATGGAGCTGAAATATTCCTATTGCAGTCATGATGTATAGTGAAATGCATTACTCACGTTTTGTGGTGATGTTGCTGTAAACAAAGCTACTGCAAAATATGTTGAGGAGGAGTGCCTAGCTTCTATAGGATGACCCTCCCAAAGGCAGCTCAGATCTTTAAGATAGATAACCAAGCCTAAGTCTGACCTCAAATGAAAAGGTTGGCGTCTACTTCCAAATTCTTGCAGTTTGAAGTGATTCCCACCCATCTCCATAGCAAAATTATAGTTAATAACAGTTAGCTAATACTCACTGAGTTCTTGCTGAGTGCCAGGCACAATCCCTACCTATAACTTAACTTTTATAACTTTATGGGGGTGGTATTATTCTAATCCCAATTAACAGATGAAAAAGTGAGGCACAGAGAGACTTAGTAACATAACTAGAGAGTCCACGCTCATGCAACCAGTGGCCACTGTAGATAACAGGAAAATTCATTGTTGTTCCCTTTCATAGCATGCTTTCACCCAACACAAAATCGCCTAATGATGCGTTTCTCGGAAAGTATCCCCATCGTTAAGCAATGATGACTGTACTTGGTATATGCAAGGTTTGATACAGATGTGCTTCTGGAAAATAGAAGCTGACCAGAAAGCCATATTCCTCACTCAGCTGCCCTTCAGGCATTCACCACCCATATAGAAATGAAGAGCTTACTGTCATTTAGTAGACTACTTTAAATACTGTTTCGAAGAAGATGAGGTAAAAATAGATTTAAAGTAAATAATTAAATATGTAAGGTGGTTATTCCCCATAGTTATTAAACTCCAGTTTTTCTTTCGTAATCGGCTAGTTAGTTTTGTTCCCTCCCAAACATTCCTGGGAATTCATGTCGTATAGGCCTGGCTTTGGTGGCATATATATACATATATATTCACATATATATCTACATATAGCCATATGGGCTTGTGGGAAGGGTGTGTGTGTGTGTGTGTGTGTGTGTGTGTGTGTGTGTGTGTGTGCACATGCTCATGCATGCATGCTTATGAGTGCAGGCAAGGGAGCAAGAGAGAAGTAAAGAAACAGACTCCACAAAGGAAGGAATATGTTTGTTTTGTTTACCCTGTATACTCAATGCCTACTACAGTGTCTGGCACAAATAACACTTAGTAGGAATTCAAAAAATCTTTATTAATGAATGCATACAGATTTATAGGTATTTATGGTGTATCTGCATATATGCATGAATATATTAAAATGGCCTCCTTCTTTCAGGAAGTCTCCTTGTCATTCAATATTTTTGTATAAGTTAGGAGGAACAGATCTGTGCTATATCTATTTTCAAAAGATCCTTATTTTACTTTTCTAGTAGTGAGACCAAAATAGCCATATTTGTTCTGACTAGGGCTTGGAATTAGGCAACACCCACAGACAGCCAAAGACTTTATTTTATTAATCTTCTCATAATTAGTTGTTAGAACATTGAAAAAGCAATATAAAGTCTACCAGAGATCAAGAATATTCTTAGCACAGTGCAGATGCTCCAAACTTTAAAAATGCATAAATATGAATGACAGTTAAGCAGGTTGTAGTCTAATTTGAGATTTAGCTAAGTGTAAATAATCAGAATATATTAGTGGAAGCAATCCTATGAAGTGGCTTTATATTTCTTATTTTACACATGGAGACATTAAGGCTCAAAGAAATTATGTAACTTACCAAGGTCATGGTGCTTGTAACTGATGGATTCCAAGTCAATGAGACATTCAAGGAACAAATATATATTTTGTACCTGCCAAATTCCAGGCTACATATATACTGGTGAGCAGAAGACAAATTTTCTCTACCATTTTGAACCTTATGGATTTTAACCTTGGTGTTTCTGACGTTGAAACTCTTGAGTCTATATCACTGTACCCTGAAACATGCCACTCTTTAGGGAAAAGACATGTATTTACATAAGCCAGGCACTTAGATTACAAATTTCATATTTTCATATGAAAACAGAGTATTCAAGATCATAAAATTGAAGAATCCCTACTTTCAGTTGATTCATTCCAGTCCTGCCCTTGCTTTCTTTGGTCATGTCTTCCATCTGTCACATTTTTCTACATGCTTACCATTAGGGTTTATCTCTGGTCATGCACAGTAGGTTGCAGAAAAGCAGGCAGACAGCAAATTGTTTTGAATGAAAAGAACCTAGAGAGAAGGTTATAGTCTGAAATCTAGACTCAGAGTGACTTACTATGCAGCAGAGAGGGAAAGGAAAATTGAAGCAGATTAAAACAGAAGTTAGCCTGCTATGGGAAGGTCTTCCAGCAGCGTGGGAGAAGTATTTACCATGGCAACTCTTGCATCATCCTGCAGAAGTGGCAGGAATGCCTCAAGGGGAAAAGAGGACACCTCTTAAAAAATCCCATCTTCTGTTTACTAAAGCTGGAAATCCCACCCTGATAAAATGGGTAGGATACTTTTCTCTTCGTAACTTGACAGTTGATTTTGTGATCAGAGGTGAGTTGTCTAATGGTCCAATCTACATTTCATTGTCACCTCGCATTGCTCTTTGTCAAGTTACTTAACACCAGTTTGCCTGTTAAGTCCTTTGTCTAATGAACAATTTTCCTAAAATCAGAGCACCCGGTGTAAATTTATCAAACAATGACACTTTCGAAAGTAAAAGGGGTACATTGTTTTATATCGTATGTGTGTGTCTTTCTAATTTATCTCCTTTTGAACACTTAAAGGAAATTTTAGCCTGTTTATCTACAAAGCTTCCATGCAGTGATAATTTTGAATATGTTTATTTTTATTTGGGGAGTACTTCAAGAAATGCAAAAACTCTCACACTCAAAGGGATATATTTATCTATATTTATTATTTATCTATATTTTAGATAAATTGCTCATTACAAAAATACATAAGGTGAAGCATTGGCCCTAAAAACCCTGTTGCTCTCAATTCCTGTCTACTCACACTTAGACACCACTGGCCAAAATTAGGAAGTATGATTGGTAGGTTTGGGAGAAAGGTAGCATCTGCAGACGTAGTCAGCTTTGGATTCCTCCATATGCGTTTTGCCAGTGGAAGGTGACAACACATTTACAAACTTTAATTCTGAACATATTCTAGTTTTAAAGTTGATTATTTAGAAATTCAAGTAAATCTGTATGCCTTTAAAATAAAAAAAATGTTACCCATAGGGAACTTTTAGCTGAATATGTTTCTTTGGTGTGAAATATAACACCTTCAAAATCTAAACAGTTTAATTTATTAGTGACCACTACAGATCTATAATCAAGGCAAAGCTCTTAGCAAAAGTAAGCCACTTTTAGAGTTGATTTGCAATTAAATGGAAAATTTGTGACTTTCTAAATTATTTTCCCTGCTTTGTTAGAACTTAAGTGTTCTATAGAACTTAGTATTTTATAGAACTTAGTGTTCTATGTCCATAAAATCTTTATGTATAATCTTTATCAAGAATAATGAATAATGATTCAAGAATTTACCAAGAATAATGAATAATACTTGATTGGTGTATGTTGGGTTATCTATGAATATTGTAGTCGATACTGTGGGGACACAGTAACAGAATAAGGCAATATCTCTAGTCACAAGAGGTTCGTGGTTTCTGGGGTGAGATAAACTTTTGTCCCATAACTTTGTACAAGTTACTCAATTTCTCTGAGCCTCAGTAACTTCTGGTGTAAAACAGTTATCGTAATACAAAACTCAGACATCTTAGAAAAAACACAATGTTTTGTGCTGTCTTTTCTGGGAACTGAGCACAGACCTGGGACTCAGAAGACCTGGATTCTAGTCCAGTTTTATGACTTTGGATAATTAATTTCCCTTCTCTGGGCCAGAGTTTTCTCATGTATAAAATAAAGAGATTTTTACCAGATGTTCTCCAAGGCCACTTCTATCTCTAAGTTTCTCTGTTTAAAGAACACAAAGATAGCGCAACCTGTTGTCAGTCGATCACTGTAATTTAAAACTAGTCTTATGTTTCTAATATGTCACAATATTATTGATTTTCTAGTATTCTAACCTCACTTTTCTTTTTGTTGATCTCCAACTACTGCCAAATAAATTTCAAGTCCCTTCCCTGATTAAACAAAATTCCTGTCTCCAATCTATTCTGGTCAAACTAATGTGCTTACCAGTCCCCCACCCTCTGATTCCATGAACTGTTCATTGACCTTTGCCGACAGCGTTCCTTTGTCAAGAATTGCCTTTTCTCCTGCCTTTTCCATCTTTAGTTAATAAAATCCTAGTCATCCTCCGGAGTTAGCTGAATTGTTAACTCTTCTATGCACCCTTTCTTTGCCCTTTCACTGTCCAATAACCACTCTTCTCTGGATTTCCGCTTGACTTATGTACCTTTCACAAATACCTAGTGGTTTTGAAGCCAGTGAGACTTTAGTTTGAATTTGATTTTTATTTTTTTCCTTGTATGACCTAGCAATTTGCTTAACCCCCAAGAGCCTCTGTTTCTTCACTGATTAAATGGGTACAATAAAACCTACTTAATAGGGTTGTTTTGCATACTTTGTAAATTAATGCAAAAAATTTGTATATCAAAAATGTGTATGATAACTTTTTCAAAAATTATATTGCATATATAAGAGATTTTCTATCAAATATACTCCATTAGATTTTAAAATATTTATATCTTTTATATTTATTTAACTAATAATAAAAATCTACATCAATTATTTGCTTAATAATTTCTTTGTCATAAATTCCTAAAACTAAAATTTTAAGTAAAATGATATGTGTATTTAAGGCATTTGTTTTTTATTATTCCCTCCCATGTAGTTGTACCAATTTCACTCTAAGCTGTAGTGTCTACTAGTGCTGTAAAATACCTTAGAATTCAACAAGATAGTTAATCTTTAAAAAACTTTCTGTAATCAGAATTACTATTCCAATTTTTCATATTTTAAAATGAGGCCAAATGAAATGCTAAAGGATTTGTTCATGGATACATCTAGTTAATGGCAAAGCTAGAATCTCCTATGAAGTATTCTAAGCCTAACATTCTTTTTCTCTATATGAGAGTCTCGTTCATTCATATTCTCCTTAATAAATTTGTTGAGTGTCTAGCTAGATGATAAGGATATTGTGTTGAATGCAGTTTCTAACCTCACATATCTTAAAACCTGGCAAGGAAAGCAAATATTAACTGAATAAGTAACTAGTTCTAAATTATGGTAAGGGCTACAAAATAAAGAAAAATGTGATAAGCACATATGGCAGATGGACCTGATGTATAAGCAAGAGATGAGGAAGGTTACTCTTAGACAGGCCATTTAAGCTGAGATAGGATAGTTATGTGTGTTTCAGCTAGACATGGGAGTGATGTGGGACATGGGTAGAAGGGAAAGCCTTCCAGATCAGGGTTTTTTAATCTCAGAATTATTGACACTTTGGGCTGGATAATTCTTTGTCATGGGGAGCTCTCCTATGAAATGCAGGAGGTTCAGCAGCATTGCTGACTGGGAAGCCAGCAAACTTGTGAGTAACAGACAGTAGTATGATTCAGATCTATGTCTAGAAAAGATCGCTCTCAGAGTTCTAGGTCAAAAGTAGATTAGAGGGGTCAAGAATATGAGTATACATGAGGAAAACATTTAGGAGCCTTCTGCAGTAACCCACATCATCTGTATTCTATACAGATAATTACTGTAGATATGGAAAAAGAATTACAAATTATAGAAATATTTTTAGCTCTCCTATGAAATGCAGGAGGTTCAGCAGCATTGCTGACTGGGAAGCCAGCAAACTTGTAACAGGCAGTAGTATGATTCAGATCTATGTCTAGAAAAGATCGCTCTCAGAGTTCTAGGCCAAAAGTAGATTAGAGGGGTCAAGAATATGAGTATACATGAGGAAAACATTTAGGAGCCTTCTGCAGTAACCCACATTATCTGTATTCTATACAGATAATTACTGTAGATATGGAAAAAGAATTACAAATTATAGACATATTTTAAAAAACTAGTAGGATTTGATAATTAACGGACTATTGGAAATACAGCAGAGAATGTTAAAGATGACTGCTAGATTTCTGGCTTATGAAATGGGTGAATGAAAGTGCCATTTACTAATATAAGAAAAACAGAGGAGGAGGAAGTTTCAGACAGAAATTCAAAGTTTAGTCTTGGCCATAATGAATTTGAGGCACCAGTTACAGGCAAACAGTTGGATAAGTGGATTTGGAGCTTATTTTTCGGCTCACTCATGTCCTTTGCTTTTGAAAAGCTTAAAATGGAGTAAAGAAGATGAACATTAGGCATGAAAAGCAGTGAGAGAACAATACAAGACAGTGTATAATCAAGTACTAAATTGGGCAGTACAGATAATACATGCTATAGGCATTCAGAAAAAGGAGTCTGTGTGGGCTGATGTGGTTAGGGAAGATCTCACAAAAAAGATGGGCTCTGATCTGATCTTTAAGAGATGATGGAATTTTGAAATGGTCACTCCCCTGAAGCCTTGCTTTTTTCTCCTTTGGGTAAGACATGTCCACTCCAACTGTTCTTCCGATCCTATAATTTAGTGTCTATGATTGTTTGTAAAGCCAGCAATTTTAGATCTTTCTCTTTACCCAGAAGAATGGACTTTTTACACTTCAAAGGTGTATTTAGAAACTATTTGGGGCGGTATAGGTCCTGAGTAATTGTGGTGGGGAATTTAAGGTAGTCTTTGCAACTGTGTTGTCCTAAGTTCACATTTACTCTCAGGTTGTATGTTTAAATGCTTCTAAATAGGGCCAGTACTGTCGCCTTTGGGAATAACCCACTGGCATTTTAGAAACTTGTGAGAGTGTTATTTGGTTATAACAGCAATGTGGGAAAGTACACTACTGGCAATTAGTAGACAGAAGCTGAAGGGAGGTAAATGGCATATGAGACAATCCATATAATAAATAGTTGTCCTTCATCCTATACTTTTAAATATCTCATTGGACATCCATTTATATTAGAAACCTGAATAAACTTCCCTGACCCTGCAATCTCACTCCATTTTACATATTTAACACAAAGCATCTCTTCTATGGACTTGACATACACTGAAATTATCAAAATAACCACTCTGTCATGAGGAAAGATTGTTTATTGTTTTGTTGAGAACTTTACCAAGAGTTTTCAACCATTCAGAATATTGTATCATTGAGAGCAATGCTGCTTGTGATGTTTGAGTGGCTAATTCAATATACCTATGTCTGTTTACATTATGTGGCTGTGAGCACCTGACCATTTAATTACTGCCACTGGTGGAGTTTGTCCTGAAAATTTCCATTGAGGAACACACTTTATTTTAACTTTAACTGTTTTACTTATTTCTCTTTAATATTATATTATGTTGAATTTTAAAATTCTGTGTGAAAGTAGGTTATATTACCTATTTTTATCATGACTGTAGATGTGATATTAAAAATATCTGTATATAAAGGGAGCGTTCTATCTGAAAGAGCTAGAAATCACTATCTAGGCACAGAGATCTTGAGATATTTGCTCTGTTTTTTTATCATTATTGAAAAAAAATTGATTATACATATTTGTGGGGTAGAGTTGAATATCAGTACATGTGTACAATGCATGATGATCAAATCAGGATAATTAGCATGTTCCTCATTACAAAACATAATCATTCCTTGTGTCCATTAACCAATTTCTCACTAATCCTCCTCCTCCTCCTCCTTTCCCACTTCTAGTAACCACGTTCTGTTTTCTGCTTCTAAAAGTTCAATGCATTATTGAGATTGTTCTTTCTTTCTTTTTTTTTCTTCCTTCCTTCTCTCCTTCCCTCCCTCCCTTTCCCTCCCTCCCTCCCTCCCTCCCTCCGTTTCTTTTCTTTCCTCTCCCCCACTTACAAATGAGGACATGTGGTATTTCTCTTTCTGTGTCTGGCTTGTTTCACTTAACATAATTTTCTCCAATCTCATCCATGTTGCTGCAAATAGCAGAATTTCATTCTTTATTATGGCTGAGTAGTATTCCATTTTGTATGTATACCACTTTTTTCTTATCCAGTTTTCTGTCAATGGTCATTTGGGTTGATACCATATTTGGCTAAACTAAGTAGGTTACGATAAACATGGAAGTGCAGGTGTCCCTGCAACATGATGATTTCTATTCTTTTGGGTTTATACCCAGCAGTGGTATTGCTGGATCATATGGTAGTTTTATCTGTAGCCATCTGAGAAACATACATATGTTCTGTTGAATTGTTTCCTTTTCTGTGAAGAAGCTTTCTAGTTTGATATAATTCAATTTGTTTATTTTTTCTTTGTTGCCTGTGCTTTTGAGGTCTTATTCATAAAGTCTTTGACCAGTCCCACTTCCTGAAGTGTTTTCCTTATGTTATCTTCTAGGAGTTTTATAGTTTCAGGTTTCTTATATTTAAATCTTTAATCCATTTTGAGTTGATTTTGGTATATGGAGAGATGTGTGGGTCTAGTTTCATTCTTCTACACATGGATATCCAGTTTTCCCAACACCATTTGCTGAAGAGGCTGTCCTTTGTACAACATGTGTTCTTGGTGCCTTTAATGAAGATCAGTTGGCTATAAGAACATGGGTTTACTTCTGTGTTCTTTATTCTGTTTCATTGGTCTGAGTATCTGCTTTTGTGCCACTACCATGCTGTTTTGGTTACTATAGCCTGTAGTACAATTTGTAGTCAGGTAGTGTTATGCTTCCAGCTTTATTTTATTGCTCAGGACTGTTTTGGCTGTTTGGGCTCTCTTGTTCTGTATGAATGTTAGGATTGTTTTTCTGTTTCTGAGAAGAATGTCGTTGATTTATTTATGAGGATTGCATTGAATTTATATATTGCTTTGGGTAGTATGAATGTTTTCACAACGTTAATTCTTCCAATTCATGAACATGAACTGTCTTTCTGTCTTTTGGTGTCCTCTTTAATTTCTTTCAGCAGTATTTTTTAGTTCTCAAAATAGACATCTTTCACCTCCTTCATTAAATTTATTTCTAGGTATTTTATTCTCTTTGTAGCTATTGTAAATGTGTTTGCTTTCTAGATTTCTTTTTCTGCTTGTTTGTTGTTAGTGTATAAAAATGCTGCTGATTTTGGTATTGATTTTCTGTCCTGCAAATTTACTAAATTTGTTTATCAGCTCTAGGAGTTTTCTCTTTGAGTTTTTAGATTTTTCTATATATAAGATCGTGTCATTTGCAAACAGAGACAGTTTGACTTTGTGTTATCAAATTTGTACGCCCTTTATTTCTTTCTCTTGCCTGATTGCTCTAGCTAATACTTTCAATACTCTGTTGAATAGGAATGATGAGAGTGGGTATACTTGTCTTGTTCCTGTTCCAAAAAGCAAAGCTTTCAGCTTTTCCCCATTCAGAATGATGTTGGCGGCGGGTTTGACATACATGGCTTTTATTGTGTTGAGATGGTTTCCTTCTGTACCTAATTTGTTGAGAGCCTTTTTCAAGAAGGGATGTTGAATTTTGTAAAATGCTTTTTCTTCACCTGTTGAGGTAATTATATGGTTTTTCTCTTGATATTGCTCATGTGGTATATCACATTTATTAATTTATATATATTGAACCATCCTTGCATCCCTGGGATACATCTCACTTGATTCTGGTGTATAATCTTTTTAATGTGCTGTTGTATTCTGTTTGCTAATATTTTGTTGAGGGTTTTTGCATCTATGTTAACTAAGGATATTGGCCTGTGGTTTCCTTTTTTTGTTGTATCTTTGTCTGATTTTGGTAATGCTGGCCTCATAGAACAAATCTGGGAGAATGGCCTCTGTTTCAATGTTTTGGAATAGTTTGAAAGGATTGGTTTTAATTGTTCTTTAAAGGTTTGGTAGAATCAGCAGTGATGTCATCTAGTCCTGGGCTCTTCTTTGTTGGGAGACTGCTGATTACTGCTTCAATCTCATTGCTCTTTCTTAGTCTGTTCAGATTTTCTATTTCTCCTTAGTTTAGTCTCAGTAGTTTGTATGTGTTCAGAAATGTATCCCTTTCCTCCAGATTTTGTTGGTGTATAGATCTTCATAATAGTCTCTAATGATTCTTTGTATTTTTGTGGTATCTGTTGTAATTTCTCCTTTTTCATTTCTGACATTGTTATTTGAGTCTTCTCTCTTCTTTTTTTAGTTAGCCTAGCTTATGGTTTGTCTGTTTTGTTTATGTTCTCAAAAACCCAATTATTTTTTGTTTGATTTTTTGTATATATATTTATTTCTTTCTCTTGCCTGA
>NW_007729900.1:78395-79680 GCF_000696425.1 Galeopterus variegatus
TGTATATATATATATATATATATATATATATATATATACACATTTGGTCTCTATTTCATTTAATTCTGCTCTGATCTTAATTTTCTTTCCATCTACTAATTTTGGGATTGGATTGTTCTTGTTTTCTAGTTCTTTGAGGTGTAATGTTAGGTTGTTTAAATTAATTTTTTCTGTTCTTTTGATGTAGGCATTTATTGCAATAAACTTCCCTCTTAGTACTGCTATTGTAATATCTCATAGTTTTTGGCAAGTTGTGCTTGTATTTTCATTTGTTTCAAGGAATTGATTTTCTAATTTATTTCTTCTTTGACCCACTGGTCATTCAGGAGCATGTTGTTTAATTTCCATGTATTTGTATAGTTTCCAAAGTTTTGCTTGTTGTTAATTTCTAATTTTATTCCATTTAGTCTGAAAATATACTTGATATCATTTCAATCTTTTTAAATTTGTTGAGACTTCATTTGCGGCCTAACGTGGTCTCTCCTGGAGAATACTGCATGTACTGATGAGAAGCATATATGTTCTTCAGTTGTTGGATGAACTTTTCTATAGATGTCTGTCAAGTCCTTTTGGTCTACGTGCTGTTTAAATACAATATTTCTCAGCTGGTTCTTTGTCCAGATGATCTGGCCAGTGCTGAGAGGAGTGTGCTAAAGTCCCCCAACTATTGCTGTATTGGGGTTTATCTCTCCTCTTAGATCTCATAACAGTTGCTTTGTATATGTGGGTGCTCTGATGTTGGGTGCACATATATTTACGATTGTTACATCTTCTTCCTGCATTGATCCTTTTATCATTATATAATGTCCTTCTTTTTCTCTTTTTATAGTTCTTGGTTTGAAGTCTATTTTATCTGATTAAAGTATGGCAACTCCTGCTCAGTTTTTGGTTTCCATTTTTGTGGAATGTCTTTTTCCATTGCTTCACTATTAGTGTATATATGTCTCTACTGGTGAAGTGAGTTTCTTGCTGGCAGCATACAGTTGGGCCTAGTTTTTTAATCCATTCAACCAGTCTATATCTTTTAAGTGGAGAATTTAATCTGTTTACATTCAAGGTTGTTATTGAGAGATACTGCCTTATTCCTGCCATTTTATTCATTTTTATGGTTGTTCTATATTTCTTTTATTCTTTTCTTTCCCTCTTATTGTTTATCTTTGCTGTTTGGAATTTTTTTTATAGTGATGAAGATACATTTTCTTTCTCTTTTCATTTTCATATCTGTTCTACTGGTAGTTTTTATTCTTTCTCATGTATTTATGGTGATAAATATCATTCTTTTGAC
>NW_007729900.1:79895-153433 GCF_000696425.1 Galeopterus variegatus
ATTTTATTCATTTTTATGGTTGTTCTATATTTCTTTTATTCTTTTCTTTCCCTCTTATTGTCTATCTTTGCTGTTTGGAATTTTTTTTATAGTGATGAAGATACATTTTCTTTCTCTTTTCATTTTCATATCTCTTCTACTGGTAGTTTTTATTCTTTCTCATGTATTTATGGTGATAAATATCATTCTTTTGACTCCAGATCTAGGGCTCCCTTGAGGAATTGTTGAAGCGGCAGTCTTATGGTGGTGAATTCCTGCAGTTTTTGTTTGTCTGGGAAAGATACTATTTCTGCTTATTTTCTGAAGAAAAGCTTTGCTGAATATAATATTCTTGGTTGACAGTTTATTTCTTTTAGCACTTTGAATATGTCATCCCACTCTCTCCTGACCTGTAGGGTTTCTGTTGAGAAATCTGTTAGTCTGATGGGGAGTCTTTTATAGGGGACTTGACACTTTTCTTTTGCTGTTTTTAGAATTCTTTCTTTGTTTTTGACTTTCATTAATTTGACTACATTGCGTCTTGGGGAGGTCCTTTTTGAGGGGAATCTGCTTGGGGAGTTTTGAGCTTCTTGGATTTGGGGGAATGTATCTTTCCCAGTACTTGGGAAGTTTTCAGGTATTATTTCATTAAATAGGCTTTCAATGACTTTTCCTTTCTTTTTGCCTTCCAGTACACCCATAATAAGGATGTTTGCACTTTTAAGGTTATCAGGAAAATCTCATAGATTTTCTTCATTTTTTAAAGTTCTTTTTTCCTTATTTTTGGTACAACTGTCTTAATTTTAAAAAAGCCTGTCTTCTAATTTAGAAATTATTTCTTCCACTTTTTCTAGCCTGCTGTTTTTGCTCTCTGTTGCAGTTTTTATTTTATTGAATGAATTCTTTGGTTCCAGGATTTCTGTTTGGTTCTTTTTAATTGTTTCTCTCACATTGTTGAATTTCTCATACATGTACTGGATTTTTTTTTTTTTTACTTCATTGTATTTCTATCTATTTTTTATCCATCTTGTTGAGTTTTCTTAGTATTGCCATTTGTGATCCTTCTTCAGGCAATTTGCTGGTTTCCAGTTTTTTGGGGTCTGGAATGGGGGAATTGTAGTCTTCTTTTGGGGAAGTCATGTTTCCTTGTTTTTTCATGCTTCTTGTATTTCTGTGTTGATGTCTGGGCATCTGGTGGTATAGTCGCCTCTTTTAATTTTAGGAGTGGTTTTTGAAGGGAGAGACTCTTGTAAAAGTGTTCTGTATTGACAGTCAGGTTGGGCATTTTAAGTTTGGATCTGGGTGAGTGTGGTAGTGCAGCCTTCATGCAACTTCTTCAACATCTTGGAGTTGTTTGTGGCTGTGAGCACCTGACCATTTAATTATTGCCTGGAAACTCTGCAGGTGGATACCTGATCAGCTGTTGAGCCTATTGCAAGTCAAGGGTGCAGCCAAGCTCAGCAGTTCTGTAGAGGACTGCCTTCAAGAGTCAAAGCCCCTGCCTGGTCTACTGTCAGTCTGGGAGCAGGTATACACTGGGTAAAAGGTCCTGGCAGCTCTTTAGAGGGTCACTAGATCAGTTGTTGAGCCTGCAGCAATCCTGCAAGGAAGCAGCAGGCCCCAATGGCTCTGTGGAGGGCCATGGAGTGAGGAGCAGCCACCGCTGAGCTGGCTGCTGGCATGGGCATCCGTGGGCTCAGTAGGTCAATGGGTTGGGCAAGGCAGATGCACATGGACATGGGAAATAGATGGTTACTGGTAGCCTCCTTGTCCAGATGTTATGCCTGCCAGCTTGGAGGGGAGGAGGGGGAGTGTCATGTGAGCTCAGACACTGGTGTCTCGGTCCATCCGGCATAGGCTCCAGGAAACTGAGGTTGTGTTCCTGCCAGCACCCATATGAATCTATGGAGGGTCACAAGGGAAGGTGGGGCTACCACCAGGCTGGCTGTGGGCTGGTGCAGGCACCTGTGGGTTCAGTGTGTCCATGGGCCCTGCAGTGTGGACAACATGTGAATGTGGGGAACTGCCTCACCTTGATAGCTTTTCCACTCGGCTGGTCTGCCTGCTACCCTGGGGAGAGGGGCTACTGCTTGGGTTCAGAGGTTGGGTTGTCAATCTTCTGTCTGTCCTAGGCACCAGCCAGCTGGAGCCTTTGTCCTGCTGGTACCCGTGTGACTGTGGTAGAATGCAGGCAGGGCCTTCAGATAAAGGCAGTCAGTCTCACTGGGTGTGGGGCAGAGCGCATTCCAGACCTGGCTTCCACTCCAAGATGGCACTGCATCACTGCCACTCAGGGAAGGAAGGGGTTTCCCCTCCCTGGGCTTCCACTATGAAACTGTGCAGCCGCACTGATTCCCAGCTACTCTCCAACTGGGCCTGAGTCCTAAAAAGATTGGGGGACTCTCTTGTGGTGGGGATCACTAGTGTTTGTGGTGGCAGTGGAAACAGCTGGGGGGCTTTTCCAGCTTACCTTCTCTCCACCTGATTCTGAGCAGGTCCCTATGGCAGGGCAGAGGCTAGATGCCTTGCTCTGCTCTCTACGGTGCTGTTCCCATCTTCTGTACTTCACAAGGATCTCGTCACTCTCCTGGTGCTCTGCAGCACATTTCCTCAGTCATTCCAGTCAAAATACATTTGTTTGTCTGTTGTTTTTGTCTCTTTTTGTGGCAAGGACTAGTGCCAGACCTCTGTAGTTGGCCATCTCTGGAAGAGTTGATGGTGACAGGTGGATGGTGGAGAGCGTGGGGGTGCCTCTCCATATTGCCCAGTGGTTCCCCCTCAACTGGGCACCACGTTGTAGTTGCCTTCTTCTGAGGTAGAGGGGTGGTGGAGAACTGCTCTGCATTTTGGAATTAGAAGACCTAGTATTGGAGTTCCACCTCTAGCTTCTTTATAAATCTGAACAGTTCATTTAATCACTGTGCTACCTTCCTTGTACTTGATACGATGGGAGGATGACAATATCTCCAGGGCTGGTGTGAGGATCAAGAATCAAGTATATATGTTTACTTACTTGGCTGTGGGCTGGTGCACATCTTTACTTCATGAACTAAGACATAGCCTTACTTCTTGAACTGAGGCAAAAATACCCCTAGGCATATACAGTAGTACGTATGTCAGAGGGTAGTCAAAGCCACAGGATAAATGTTGAATAGTCTTCTTGGCCTATTAAATTTAGTGGTCAGTAAGTAATACAAAACATTACTTCATAACAAATACACATATATTTTTGGCTTGAATTTAGCATTCATAGAAATTTTTAAGATAAGAAATGTGACATCAAAGACATTCTCTTTTACCCCTACACCTCTAGGTGTGTAAATGTGTCTCTTCTACCTTTAGGGATACTTTAGTGGAAAGTTCTGAGAAACTTTGAAATCCTTTGTAATTTGTAAATTAGTTATTATTATCTCAGGAAAATTCCAAGTAGTATGCAAGAAATTCCAATGATGGTAAATCAATTCATGAGTTATACTGAGATGACCAAGTTTCCAGAGAATCCCCTTTAAGGCTGATTAGAAATCCTAAGGAAGTCTTAGATGGTTCACAACCCCCTGCAAGGAATCTTCTAGTTATTTAGAAGTTAGTCAAGAAGAATGATAACCTTTTTATCTTTCCCTTTACCTCTATTTTGCAGTCCTCTTTACACTAAAAACTACAATTGATTAAATTTACTATGTTCCAGGTACACTAGGCTAAGCAGTTTGCACACCTTATTTATTTTAGTCCCTACAGCATCCCTGTGAAGTAGGTTTGTTATCTTTATTTTACAGAGGAATACTCTGTGGCAGAGAGAGATTATATAACTTGACTATGGTCACACAACTAGCAAGTGGCAGAAATGGAATTTAAATGCAGGTTTGTTCTGTTTTTAATTTGAAGCTTCAAGAGCTGTTAAGGTTTCTAAGAGGGAAAAGATCCTAAGTTATAAGGTGTTATATGGTCCTTGCTCAACTGGCATCCATCTCCAAATCTTGAGCACCCACTCTAGAATTATCGCATTTGTACCAGGAATCATCTGCTCTTCATTTTCCATACTTCTGTTCTCTCTAAGGTTAATTTCTCTACCCGTGCTTTGGAGTCTATATCTTCCTACTTTTGTGGGAAACTTAGCTGTGAATTTTCCTCTCTTCCTTTGGAGCAGTGGTTCTTGAACAATAGCTTACATGACAATCACGTGGAGGGCTTGTTATGAGCCACATATGTAGGGTTTCTGATTTAGTAGACATGGAATACATTTCTAACAAATTTTACAAATTCTAACAAATTCTCAGCTTATGCTTGCTGCTATCCCAAAGGCTGCACTTTGAAAACCACTACTACACATGTTAGAGCAGGGGCTGGCAACCACGAGCTAAGAAATGTTTTCACATTTTTTAATGGTTTTTTAAAAAATCAAAATAATAATAATATTTCTTGATGTGAACATTATAAGAAATTCAGATTTTAATGTTTACTAATCAAGTTTAATTGACACACAATATGTAATGTTCATTTATATAGACATTTACATCGGCTGCTTTCTCATTACGACATTAAAGTTGAGTAGTTTTGACAGAGATTGTATGGCCTGCAAGCCTAAAACATATATTATCCGGCCCTTTACAGAATCAATTTGCTGACCCCTGTTTTAAAGCAGTAATTCTCAGTACTAGCTGCACATTTTAATCACCTAGGGAGCTCTGTTAAATACTCATGCCTGGGTCCCACCCCCAGAGATTCTAATTTAGTCGGTCTGGAGTGCAACCTAGTGGATCTTAACATTTAAATATATTTAGTCTATCCTATCTAAATAAAACAAAAACCAAGAAAACCTAACAAAGTTATTCTATCTACCTATAAAAAAGAGCTAGATAGTCCAATCTCTTTATTGATAAGGAAAATGATGTCTAGCAATACAAATTACTTGTCCAAGATGTTGCTGTTATTATTTTTAACAAATTATAGTTGCATATTGCTTTAGTATTTTCAAATATTTCTAAAAAAAATCTAGGTTATATTTTAAAAAATATTACGTGCTCATTGTTAAAAAAAGGAAATGCAAGTTAAATATATGTAGATGTCAAGTTCTAAATTCAGTGCTTAAGGTGAAAATCGAGTAGAGTCAAGTTTACTTAACAGTGACTTTTTCATTTGAGAGCCAAATAAAGTAGTTGGCTTATATTTAGGGGCCATGCTTTAAGAAATATGCACACACACACACAAATACATACACACACACACAATCACACACACACTAGGGTTAAATGCATTACAGGGAGATGTCCTTACTATAAGAGCCACTCAGAACTAGGTTCAGCTCAGGAGTAGGTAGATTCCTATTCCTCATCTAAGCATCATCCACTGACCTTTGCTCACTGAGTGCCATAACAGGCAAATCCCCTCACAGGTCCTAATATTATCTCCCTCTCGGTGTCTTTATTTCTCTCATTTATTGACAGGCGATAGTTGAGTAAATATATTGTGAGTGATTCTCTTATAGTATAGAAGGGTATAAAATAGAAAATGAAGGTAGTTCTTTCCTCCCTAAGCTGAGACCCAGTCTCTAATGTTCAACACTCTTCAAATTTTAGACACACACACACACACACACCTACCTACAATTATATGTAAATATACACTCACAAATAGGCTCATACTATCTCAGTTCTGTAGCAATCTTATTTTTACATTAAGCCTGGTATTTTTCTAATAATTGCATAGTATTTTGTGGTATAGATAAAGTGTACTCTTTAAAAATAAGTCCTGCAGTAATGGATATTTAATACACACACACACACACACACACACACACACACACACCCCTAGGATAAATTCCTGAAAGTTGAATCAACACACCAAAGAGAATGTGCCTTTTAAGATATTTGATAGATAATTCCAAATTACTTTCCAAAAAGTTTTTACCAATTAATGCATCCCCATTAGTACTTGATGTGTCAATTTTTCAAATACTTTGTAATTTTTATGCTTTTTTACAAATACGAGGTTGAGCATTTTTAATGTGTCCTGTGATCTTTTGGAGAATCACCACTTTGTTCTTTGCCTATTTTTTCATTCAATTTTATGTTTTTCTTAGTGGTGTATGAAAGTTCTTTGTATTTTAAGGAAGTTTCTCATTAAATATGTTGCAAATAATTTCCCAGTTTTTTTTTCTTCGCTGTGTGTAATTTACCCAAACAAAATTGTCTATCTTTTCTTGTATGGCTTCAGGCTTCTCTATTCCAATATTATATAAAACCAAAACCAAATCTATGTTTTCTTCTAATATGTTTATAGTTTTGATTTTTATACTTAAATCATTGATCCATCTAGACTTCATCTTGATGGCAGATTTTATCTATAATCTCTCTCAGTGACACTATGAGTCAAATATTACCCTCATTTTACAAATGGTAAAAGCATCTGACATGGAAGTGATTTTCCAGGACTACTCACTGTAGTATTGGAGCCTAGATTTACTCTGTTGCCCCCCAAAATATGTAGCCAGTTATTATTTCATCCCACAATAGCAAATGTTATTCTTGCAGATATACTGCCTCGGTGAAGTCTTTGCCTAAAAATAGGGAATACTCTTTAGTGGTACGTTGTCATTGTAGTTAATACCTCATTTTCTGCATGTATAAAATGAGATTAGTAAGTCAACTATCCTAGCACACTTAAGAATATGGCAGTAAATCTACAGGTATAGCCCATGTCTGTGCCGAGGTACTGTGGGATAGATAAGTGTAGTAGGCAGTTTTAAATGGGTTTGAAAGGCTAAGAGCCTTTCTTTAGAATGCACACACATTAAAACTCTATCTGAAGCCCTATCAGAAGTCCTCCCTGATCTCCCTCACAGGGAAACCTACATGTACTTTTTCATCATTAACTTCTTTTTTGTTTACTCCTTGCCTGTGAGCTGCTCTGAAATTTGTAACATTTTCCATCTATTTCTTTTGCTCTTCCTCTCCTGGACTATCCAAATACCCTGGGGACTATCAAAGTAATAATAAAAATAGATGTAAATTTCCTTTTTTCACAACTCCTAATGGGAAAAAAGATAACAGTACTTATCCACAGGTTGAAAAAATGGGTTTAAAAAAATTCTTGAATCCGTAATGGAGCAAGGCATTTTTGAATCCTCCTTTGTTTTCTATGGCATTGAGTTGCTATGTTTGGGTTCATTTATTGGGAAGAGCTGCAGGAAATGTGACCTGCTATGACCTCTGGAGAGGGGAGTGTTATTAACTGAAATGCTTGGTTTTGCATTTAAAGCTATTTTAAAAAGTTGTGGAATGATGAGAGCTGGGCATCCATGTCGATTTCTTAGTGTCCTGGAAGTCACTGGTTGTGTTGCAAGTGATTACAGTTTGTAGTTACCTAGGCTCGTATGACAGACGGAACTGGGAATCAAATTAAGTGGCTGTCTTCTCTTACGTTGCTAAAGAATCTCCAGCTTAAGATAAGATTGCTTTTTTTCTCCCTAAAAAAAGGCACAAACAATGACAGCCTGAAATAGCTATTTAGTCAGAACTGACGACACTTTCTGAATGCTTGTCATTAGAGAGAAAAAGGAAATCCTGCTTTTCTTCTTCCTTTAATTTATCTCCCTTAAATACCTCCCTCGCTAGCTCCTGAAGCTGCCTCACCCCATTGCCCAGGAGAAATGCCCAGTGACTCTTACAGTGCTTCAGCACTACTGCAGCCTACAGAGGGGAGATGGCTTATGCAAAATATATTAAAGAAAAATCCTAAAAGTCACTGCAGCTTTTTCTAGTGAGTTATGCTGATCTTCCCTGTTGCTGTAAGCTGACGGGGAGTGTCGTGGCAAAGACATAACCACTCTTTTTCCTCCCACTATTTTTGCTGCAGTGAGAACTGTTCATTTCTGCTTGCATTTTGTCAGATAGCTTTAGAATTCTAGCTGAACATTAGGGCTTCCCAAGGCTGGATATAAGAGTTTAGAACCTTAAACTGGACTTTGTTATTTTAACTAAGTAAAAATTGAGTTAATTTGCAGCATCCGGTGCCTGACAGGAATGACAACAGACAGTAGGATCTGACGATGTTTTTGAATTAAGTTTTTTTTTTTTTTTTTCCCTTATGGATTCATGGGGGTAGAAGCTTTTTTTTTTTTCTCTTTCGCTCTCTTCCTTCCAGAGCCAGCTGAACATTTTACATTCAGCAGCAGTAGCTACTGAATCTAAGGTTATGTTAGCCCCTGGAATCTTATATCTTTATTCCAATCCCATCTTCTATTATTGATTATCACTTACCAATAAAGCATAGTTTTAGAAAATTAGACGCATCATTTTATTAAAGAGCCTAGCAACTTTAGATAGCCTTGGAAGATGTAACAGATATTAACGGGCAGGGAAGTAAGAGAAGGTGATACTCTTCAGCCTTTAACTGCAGATCGCCCCTGGGGAACCCAGCTCACATTTTAGGGGACTTTATGGGATAGTGATCCTTTGGTCCTGGTTCTGTTCCACACGGAGAAACAGAATGAGACGTGTTTGCTGTGATTTGTAGTATTTGCCAAACAGGGTGCTGCATCAGAATAGCCTTTAATACAGTGCAGAGCTCATATTAAACCTCAAAGGGAAATGGGTTTTCTCTTCATTTACAGTCTGCCGGATGCGATCCCATTGTAAAGTATCTAATAGGATAACACCAGGGCTCTCCAGAAATATAAGTAACTCATTGGTTAAATTTCAATTCTTCACCTTTCCCCCCCTCCTTCCTGGGTGAGCTCATTCCCCCCCTCCTTTTTTTTTTTTTTCAACCCAGTGATTTAAAATGCTAGAAGGAAAAGCAACTGAGGTCTTAACTTTCGGATGCTGAATTCTCAGCTAATTGAAATTACTGGGCACAGTGCTATATATAGTCAATGAAGAGATTTTGAGCTCTCACTCAGTGCCTTCAAGACATGTCGTTTTGTAGTCAGAGAAAACAGAGATCAATGCATTTTCAAACTGACAGAGGGAACGGATGCTCTTTAGTAGCACATGCCCAGGATCGTGTGTGTGGGGCTTGCGCTGTGCTGAGAAGCTGAATACCGGTCCATATGCTCCTTATTTACTGCAATGTTCTTTGCATGTTACTGTGCACTCCGGACTAACGTGAAGGTAAGAGGCGGCGAGCCGGCAACTGGGCACAATATACATGTTAAACCGGCTGCAGAAAATGTCTACCTTGTGTAGCTTCAGGACTTTTTGAATTGCTGGCTGAGAGGCAGATTATTACAGGTGGTTGCAAAGGCTTTGTTTTATTGTTGCCGTGCAGTCTAGCTGGGGGGAGCATGTTGGAACGCTGCTGTGAAGTGACCTTCAGGTTTAACTGTTTGTAATTCAGGTTCACGCTCATACTTGGGGGGTGGGGGGGGGCGGGTGGAGAAGGGAAAGGAAAAGATGAAAATTATTTAGGTAGGCCAGAACCAAGAAATCAAGGAAGGTAAATGCTATAGAACATGCTTTAAATTTGGATTTAGTCTTTCTTTTAAAAAGTGCTGTGAGCTGCCTCTGTTCGTGTAGCTTAATTGTTTAAGAGCCAGGGGTTTAAATCCAGTGGCTTTAATGGCATTAGGATGTGATCTGTGGGATACCTGAACATCCTGTGCATATAAACAAATGATTATCATTGGAAATTGGTTGTATTGATCGTACAAATCCCAGCTCTGGGTGGGCTGGTTGCTTCGGCTGTGTGGGTGCTGCTGCTCCTGTGTTGTCACCCCACCGACATTCACTTGCTGTAGCTAATGAGCCTCTGAAGTTGAGCCTAAGTTTGAGAAATTTACCCCTTGTTGTGAATGAGGGAGTTAGTATTGGAAAGGTTTTCTGACACCGTGTTCATTCAGCACTGAGCCAGACGGACAGACCAGCTGTGGAATTCCAGTTGCATAATTTAAGTGAATTACATTCTCAGTTAACATTTTGAGCTTGTATTTCTTACTGAAGCAAGTTCAAAAGGAAAGTGATTGCCTTTGAGAAAACAAATTTTAAGAGGCAGTAAAGACTTAATACCTAAAATAGGAATCTTTAAAAAAATTTCAATGTAAAGTGCTTTCCTCTTTTATTTTAATGGGGGAGTGTTTTAGCGTGTCTGGGTACTAAAGTTTTATTTTCTTTGTTTACAAGTTTTATTAAAGAACTCCCCGCTGCTCACTCTTTGGTAAGCCTTTTGGTTTTCTATTTGAATTTCAAACAGGTAGTATTTATGTTTCGATGACCAATTCTTTTGCAACTACAGCCTGGAAGCATTCGGTGGATCATTTTACAGAGCTCTATAGAATTTACTTTTTACTGCTTTTAAAATTAACTTCAGTAATCAATTTTCTTCTATGCATATGATGGAGATAGTAAAATAGCATGAAAAGAAATATTTTAAAACATGGAGAGTATGTTCAAATATCAACTTCTATTTCTCCATCACCATCTTCTGTTCCAAATTATGGGTATAGTATGCACTGTGTTTTAAGTTCAGTAAATTGTAAATGTTTTCCCTCTACCTCTTTTTTGAAGGAGAAAAGTGCTTTCTTCAGAGGAAGCTCCATAAATAATTTAGATTAAGAGATAACAATTGTTTTGATACTTCATTGTTATATTTCAGAAGTACAAGAAAACCTAAGTCCAAAGTTCCTTTGATATGGGCTTTGGGAAATTCCTTTTTACTCTTAAATACTAACAGCTGTCTGTGGATTTAGCTGTAAATTTTCCTCACTTAAATTCATGGAGAAAGGAATGAAAAGACTTTTACCAACAATTCAGATGACTTTTGGATAATACATTCTTAGTACTTTGCTAATCTGTGCTGATATAGACACACTTCTGGTACATTGATCAGTAGAAACTGAGTGCATATGTGTTGCTGTAACAAATATAAACTTGCTTTGAATAGATTAAATTCAGTTTTAAATATGCTTTCAATAATTAGCTCTTGTACCTCCTTGCATAGTCTATAATTTTATTTTAGGGTTATCATTTCCACAAAGTTTGCAAAAGAATTTGCAGTTCATTTGTGGTCTGATATCTTACCAAGCTGGTGCAACACATCTCACCTAATATTTTTACTTTTACTTTTAATTTAATTTTATATTGTATTTTTAAAGTATTTGATTTTATTTCCATTGTGCCCAGAACTACTTATTTGCTTGATTCCAATAGTCTCTCTTATGGTACATAGTTTCTCATGTTTACCATGATTTAACATGATTATTGTTACAGAGACCCAAAACTCTAAGACAGTTAAAAATCAAAGGATAGAAACATCTCTTGCCACTAATGTCACAATCTTTATTGTCGAATGATTGTTTTGTCAATTGGACCTTTATAAAAGACCTTTATAAAATAGTACAACCAACAGGGTTTTGAAAGTGGTATGTTTTTTTGTATTTTGTATATGCTTTTGTGTAAAAATCAAGGCATTAAATCTGGACCAGTACTGTACACACACACACACAATTTACAGATATCAGAGTGTGACTGCTGGGTCACAACTTATTCATTCATCTATTAAAACTTTTTGAATGACAGCTATGATTTATGCAGTGTGCTATAGTCTCAGATAGTAAGCCCAATAGTAGACAGTCCTTGCTTTCAAGAAGTTTCCAGTCTAGAAAAAGACACAGGCATATAACAGAATAAATAAGTGGTTTGAAGTATTACAAGACCTGTAATGGATGTATATACAGGACTTTATTGTAGGGGAAAACAAACAAACAAACAAACCAAAACACAGGCCAGTTTTACCTGTACTGATCAAGAAAGGTTTCACTGTGAGGTCACCTCTGAGTTGAATCTTGATAGCTAAAGGGAGTTTTGCCAAGCAGCCTGGATTGAGGAAGGCATGCTTGGTAGAGGATGTGGCAAAAGCATGGAGCAAAGAAGCAGAACACTTTGAAGAGGTGCAAATAGTTGGGAATGAATGGAGCATGAGGTCTTGTGAGGCTGAACAGTGAACTAACAGGGTAAAACATAAATAAATGGGAGCTAAAGCCAATGCTATGAGAATTAACTGAGCAATCTTAACAGTCTAACTCTTTGGAAATTGTGTTACTTTGCCAACTATTTTCCAGAAGGATAGCTTTCCATAGAAGGAAAAGAAATGAAAACTAATCGAAGGGTATTATACATGTTCTGTGTCCTCTTGTTACCATTAAGTTGTTTGAGTTTGATAAAGATTCATGCCATATTGGTTTGGGTTTTTATTTTAATTTTTTACCAGATATGAGTAGAACATTTAATTTGAGTCTGCTCACACAGAAAGAAGCAATGTGATCATTATGTAGATGTGTAATTACACTTTCACCTGAAGTTGCCTATGTTGTATGAAAAGTTGATGAGAAAACATAGGAAGTTTGTTGCGTCACACGCCCATATCATTTTGTCTATGGAAATGGCTCTATTTTTGAAAATAACGATACTGTGATAATTTTAATATGAGTAGAACATTTAATTTGAGTCTGCTCATGCAGAAAGAAGCAATGTGATCATTATGTAGATGTATAATTACACTTTCACCTGAAGTTGTCTATGTTGTATGAAAAGTTGATGAGAAAACATAGGAAGTTTGTTGCGTCACACGTCCATATCATTTTGTCTATGGAAATGGCTCTATTTTTGAAAATAACGATACTGTGATAATTTTCTAAATAATTTTATGTCTGCCATCTCACTATTTCGCTCCTATCATTTCTACTACAAACATATCCACATACACACTCACAAATCCACAGTCCCTGGAATATGAATGACAAGTATCAGATCGTGGAATATGAATGGCAAGTATCAGATCCATATCACAGATAAGAAAACTATGATAGAGTGAGAGGAAATGACTACTTAGTCTGTTTCACAGTGTGTCAGAAGCAGAGCTAGGATAGGGTTCATGTCTCTTGAGCCTCAACTTACTGTACTTTCTGGTAAATCCTGCTCCCTGACCCACAGATTCAAGCGTTCTACTCCTTTATTTTTGAAATTCTTTGAGTGTAAACGCAAGAACTTTTAAGGAAAAGAGTGTAGCACAGTGGCTTTAAAGCATGGGTTTTGGGATTTCAAAAGATTGTATTTGAGTCTGTCTTCCCCATTTTGCATAGCTTGAGAAAATTCCTCAACCTATCTGAAGTTGAGTTTTTTCATTTGTAAAATAAGGATAATAATAGCTCTTAGTGTAAGATAAGACATGTAAACACTGTAAAAAAAGTTCTTAGAATGTGTAAGAATTCAATCTATTTAAATTATCATAACTGACAAAATAGAGGCCATCAAATAGCAGTAAGGCTTCAGAGTTGCTTTCAATAAGAATTATTAAGAAAATTCCATGAATTGAGCCCAGTTAAAAATATCTGTAATTAATCAGAAACATATTTATGTGTAATATTCCTTCTCCCACCTCTATCACCATCACAACCATAAATGCATGTACACTAACATGTAGGCTCCATGGAAGCTGGGATTTTAGTTTATTTTGTTCATCTTTATATTATTAGCACAAAGAATAATGCCAAGTACATAGTAGGTGCTCAATAAATATTAAGTAAATGTGTTAACTGAGTCCCAGGTTTCTCCTTTTTACTCACTCAGCTTTTCCCCATATTAGTTATTTATCTTAATGCTTGCTAAATTATTTTGAGGGAAAGAAATAAAGAAAAAAATCATAGACTTTGAAGTCATATAGATTTGGGATTCAGTACTGGATTTGGCAGTCACCAACCACTTGCACTCAGTCATGATCTCTCTTTGATCTGCATGCCAAGTTGTAGAGCTAGGTTGGAGGGAATCAATAATTCACACTAAAACAGTTTATTGAATGCCTAAACACGCTAGAATTCAGACATTCATCATCCTGATTTCCACCAGATTTGTTCAGTGAAATTGCTCTTTTCCCAACACCCCACCCTTTTCTGTCTCTGAGCATTTGCTAGAATTGTTTCCCATAATGGGAATCCCTTCTCTGCATGGCCACGCTTGTCTATAAATTCTATTGTTCCTTTAAGAAATAGTACAGGTAGCTATCTTCCAAGAAGTGGAGCTTAGCCACATTAATTCCCCTGCTTTATCTCTCCTTTGATTTAATGAGTGAAATTTCTCCATCATTCATGGCAATAAATCTTTTATTGCCTTACCATCATCACTTGCATTATCCTCCTATACTGCTAGTTAGTTTTGCTTATTAGTTTTGCTTATGTTTGGGTATTGTCCCTACACCAAAGACAGACAGGAACTATATACTATTTGCTATTTTCTTTTAGTTTATATATTTAAGAATTTGAAAAATGATCAATGTACTGATTGAACAGAAACTTTCAGAAACTCTGTCTCCTTATGCTGCTGACACCTACACTTTGCTAGATCCTATGATGCATCCCACATATTGATACTTTTAATAAACACATAATTTGTTGTAAGCAGGGCTTAGAATCATGAATCAGAATGTGTGGACAGTTTGTGTAACACCTCTGGCTCCTAGATATTGTGAGCCTATGGCTCATAACAAATCAGGGGTGGTCCCTCACAGGGTTCCAATTGAATAATTGACTCTTTCAGGATGCCATTAATGTATTGTGCCATCACTGGACCCCTGTATTATGGCCTCCAAATTGTTGTAAGCCTATTAGGTTTATTGGGTTTATAATACCTAGGCCTACTCAGTATATTGGATTTATAATTTCTAATGAATCTCTTTACCTGAAAATTTAAAAATAATACAAGGAGTTAAATAACAGAATAAAACAGCACATTGAACAATAGTGGTAATAGCTAACGTTTATGAAGATCTTAGTATTAGACATGGACTGAACCAATAACTTTGCACATATTCTCTCAAAACACTTCCCAGTGACCTGAGATGTGAGTGTTATTATAGATGAGGAAACTGAAGTTTAGGGGAAAAAAATTAACTTGCCTAATGTTACCACTATTAAGTGCCAGTGAAACCAACTTTTAAACTGGATCTGTTCCACTCCGAACCCTTTTAACAACCCTACTAAATAGGTGATATAGATATGTGAACTATAACAATTAGTGTTTCCCAGACACTTCAAATCTTTTTTTTAAATATAAGGTAAGAAATTAAGTAAACAATAAAATTGTATATGTCTTACATAGTATGACCTTATCATTCCTTCTCTTGGCTTCTTTCTAATAAATGATGGCCAGAGTCAGACCTGAAGCTTTCTTCTGTATCCTGCATTTATTCATTCACCAAACATTTAATAAGCACCAATTGTGGGTCAGATGCTGAACCAAGTGTTATAAATAAAAGGTGGAATAAAACAGACAATAATCCCTATGCTTATAAGAAATTATATGCTAATGTAGTAGGTGGACAATAAACAGGACAGTTAAGTATGTAGTGTATAAAGATAAGTAGTGGAATGTATTATAATCAGAAACATTGTTGAGGAAATACAATTTATATTTACCCATTAAAATGAATTTCTTTGTTTATCTTTTTAAATGAGTTTGAAGGGGTGCAGAATGGGTCATAATTCACAGTTTGAAAAACATCGTAACATGTTCCCTGCCTTAAGAAACATACAACCTCAGTTAGGAATATGCAGATTAAAAGATGATGAATTATAACAGTCAGCCAGCACTAAGCAGGAATTATGTGAAAATCCTGGACTGAACACAGAGTAGCTGACCATACAGCCTGGTTCATTTACTGATAAGCGTATTCATTTGGGAATTCATGGTTCAGTGCTACCTTCCCTGGCCCTGGCCCTGGCCCTTGATATTTAGCCTAATCTGCCTACATACCTCAGCATGCCTAATAGCAAGAGCTAATGCTTTTTGAGTATTGATAATGTGTCAGGCATTGTGTACATCACTCATTTCATCTTCACAAGAACCGTAGGAGAAGATTTTGTTATTAAACCCATTTTTACATGTGAAGGAACGGAGCCACAGAGGTTGAGTGCGTTGTTCAGGCCCTAACAGCAAGTAACTAGTGGTACCCAGATGAATGCCAAGCATAGGCACCAATAATACTCAAGACAGCCCAGTACCTGGAAGGACTTCTCTCTTATTTTTGACCACTGCTGTGGTGTATAGTGCTCTGGCCTTTGACTCCCTTCTTCAAAGGGGCTGCTTTCTATTCCTTTAATTTCGATGGTTTTACTTTCTGGTTTCTTCTGGGTTATTAGATTTAGCATCTGAAGAGATTTCAGTCTCCCCTGATTTGGGCAGGTCATAGTTTCTTCCATTAACCAGGGCCCTGAAGAATTCCCATGGGCCTGATTACCTATTATCCTCCCCTGGATCTGGGGGAAGTGGTGGGGTGCTTACACCCATCACCACCGGAAGTATGAGCACTCTTTGAAAGAGATCTATTTGCTAAAATATGTACTTGTTATTAGTGCAGTAAATAAAGTAATAATAAAACTCCCCAAGATGAATTGGTATTGCACTATGGCTTGGAGAACCTAGTTCTTCAGAATTGGAAAGGGAAAGATGAGCAATTAAACAGAGAGACATTTGACCCTGAGAGGGTCTGGCCCTGACTGTTTCTCAAATTTAATCTATGCTGTTTTTTGTTTGTTTGTTTAGACTTTGACATTTTCAAAATAGGTAGAATTTGAAAGAAGCTAAGGGAATGTTTTTCTTTAAAATGAAAGTTAGATGAATAGTAGGAGAAAAATTTTGAGTCTTCTTGTATTTATTATTTATTTTGTGTGGGCATACATTGATTTAGGGATTTTTTTAAAAGGTGTACATAAATTAGTTTAAAGCTATCTACCTAGATTTATTTATTTATTTTTTATGGGCATACCTAGCTTGGGAGAGGAAACTGAGGCAATGGGGAATTCAGTGAACCTGGAAGGAAGAGAGGTAGGGTAGACTTCAAAGCAGATCTCTGAATCTTGGAGAACTAAAAAAGTCCTTTGCGTTAGTATTGGGTATTTAATTAATTAGTTTATAATCTGTGCTTTTTCAGACTCATTAGGAAAAGTAAACCAAAAAATCAGTTTTAAATGGGTCAGTATATATTATATTTCTCAATTGTTTTTAAGATTATAAAAGTAATATGGGGGTACTTGAAAAAGTTCATGGAAAGATTCGTATTATCTTTTAATTCTTTTTTCCATGAACTTTTTGAAGTACCCTCATATATGCTTATTATAGAAATTACATAAAGTACAGGAAAGTACCAAAAATTTACACTTCCTCATAACTTTGCTACTCTATATAAAATCTCTGTATTCTTTTCCCTATATATTTGTGTGTTTATGAGTGTGTGTGTGTGTGTGTGTGTGTGTATTGGATCAAGGTGTAATACTGGCAACTTCTGTTTTTTAATAATTATTCATAGGTATCTTTTTAAATGGCCGCATAATAGAGAAGCTTATTCTTTTCTTTTCAAAAAGTAAATAAATACAGGTAGGCAGGGACTGAAACCATTGTTTTTCTCAGACCATTACTTTTTAGCAGAGGATAGAAAGCTTTCAAGTGTAACCTGGGAATAGCTTTGAAATGAGATGCAGTGAGAAAAAATATATGGTGAGTCTGAGTTTCCATTGTACTTCAAATAGGGAAAAAATGTATACTTAATGCAAATATGTTTCTGTAGCTAGTCCTCTAACATTGTCTCTACACACACTCCAGCCAAATAATATGCTTTGAGCTATAGTTATTTTTTATTATGATTATGATTCTTTTAAACAGAAGCCAACCAGACAACTTCCTATTATCACTATTCTCCTAGGGATTCGGAGTGGAAATGTTAAAATCATTTTTACTCTCCAGCCCCCATGGAAATCGAATCAATCCACAAATACTGTACAGTCTACTTCTGAATGGTTTCTTTTGACTTGTCTCTTTCCACCTCTCCTTTCTTCAGCGGAGGCTCTCATTATCTCTCACTGTACTGCCACAAGAACATTCTGACTGGCTTCCCAAATTTTCCTCTGTTTCCTTTCCAAATTCATCTTCCCCATAGTGGCATCAGACTTATTTTTCTTAAATAAAGATGGACATCCATTTTCCTGCTCTGCAGATTTTGCGTTTCCCACTGTCATCAAAATTCTTCATCCTCGTGGATGGCCTCAATCACTTCTCATCATTACGCCCTGTCAGACCTTCTGCCACTTCCATACGACATACACAGCCAGAATTGTTCCAGCCATGCTTTCCATCCACTGCTCATGCCATAGAAGAGATGTAGAAAAAAAATGGGATATTAGATAAAAAACCTGGGTTTGATATCCATTATTTCCATTTACAAAGCATTCTGCAATACTGCTAGGTGAATGAATCAGTTTTTCTGATGCTTAATTTCTAGATGGGGTAATTGAAAGGGTAAGGATAAACATCTACCTCATATAATGAGGATGACTTTAGACAGCAGACAAAATCTCAGAGATATACAGATCCATTCAGAAGATGTTAAAATAATTTATTTTTATTTTTATTGATTATACATATTTATGGGGAACAGAGCTGCATGTCAACACTTGTGCCCAAGATATAGTGATCAGATCAATACTACCAGCGTGCCCACCACCTCAAATTGCAATTATACCCCATTTTTGTCACCCAACCTCTTCCCAATCCTGCTCTCCCCCTCCCCCTCCCCCCTCCAGGCAACCCTAGATCTGTTCTCTCCCTCTGCAAGTCCAACATACCACTGTGGTCTTTCTTTCATTCCTTCTTTCTTTTTTAGCTCCCACGTATGACTGAGGAAATGCAGTATTTTTCCCTCTGCATCTGGCCTATTTCACTTAATATTAATTTTCTCCAGGCTTATCCATGTTGCTGCAAATGGCAGAATTTATTCTTTTTTATGGCTGAGTAGTATTCCATTGTATATATATATACCACATTTTCCTTATCCAGTCAGCCATCGATGGACATTTAGTTTGGTTCAATATCTTCGATATTGTAAACAGAGCTGTGATGAACATGGGAGTCCTTTATCTTCGATATTGTAAACAGAGCTGTGATGAACATGGGAGTCCTTGTATCCCCTTGACATGATGATTTCCTTTCCTTTGGGTGTATACCCAGAAATGGGATTGATGGATCATACGGTAATCTATCTGTAGTTGTTTGAGAAACTTCCATACTGTTTTCCATAATGGCTGTGCTAATTTACAGTCCCACTGACAGTGTAGAAGAGTTTCCCTTTCTCCACATCCTCATCAGTATTTGTTATTCCTCAGTCTATTTGATTATAGCCAGTCTAACTGGGGTGAGATGATATATCAATGTGGTTGGAATTTGCGTTTCCCTGGCGATTAGTGATGTTGAGCATTTTTTCAAGTACCTATTGGCCATTTGTGTGTCTTTCTTTGAAAAATGACTCTTCAGCTCCTTTGCCCATTTTTTAATTGGGTTATTTGGTTTTTTTACTGTGTAGTTGTTTGAGTTCCTTATATATTCTGGATATTAATCTCTTGTCAGATGTATAGTTTGTAAGTATTTTCTCCCATTCTGTAGGTTGTCTTTTCATTCTGATGATTGTTTTCTTTGCCATGCTTTCTAGTTTGATATAATCCCATTTGTTTATTTTTTCATTAGTTTTTTGTGCTTTTGGGGTCATATTCATAGTCTTTGCCCAGTCCTACGTCCTGAAGTGTTTCCCCTGTTTTCCTTCAGCAGTTTTATAGTTTCAGGTCTTATACTTAAGTCTTTAATCCATTTCGAGGTGATATTGGTATATGAAGAGTTGCAGATCTAGTTTCATTCTTCCGCATATAGATGTCCAATTTTCCCAGCACCATTTATTGAAGAGGCAGTCTTTTCCCCAATGTATGTTCTTGTTGCCTTTGTCAAAGATCAGTTGGCTTTATGTATGTGGTTTGATTTCTGTTCTCTATTCTGTTCCCCTGGTCTGAGTGTCTGTTTTTATGCCAGAACCATGCTGTTTTGGTTGCTATAGCTTTGTAGTATTATTTGAAGTCAGGTACTGTTATGCCTCCAGTTTTATTTTTTTTGCTCAGGATTGCTTTGGCTATTCAGGGTCTTTTGTTGTTCCATATGAATGTTAGGATTGTTTTTTCTATTTCTGTGAAGAATGTCCTTGCTATTGTGATGGGTATTGTATTGAATCTATAGATCACTTTGGGTAGTATGGACATTTTCACAATGTTGATTCTTCTAATACAGGAGTATGGAATGTCTTTCCACCTTTTTGTGTCTTTAATTTCTTTCAGTAGTTATTTGTAATTTTCTTTGTAGAGATCTTTCACATCCTTGGTTAAATTAATTCCTAGGTATTTTATTTTTTTGCTGACTATTGTAAATGGGCTTACTTCTTGATATCTTTTTCTTCTGGTTTGTTATTGGAGAATAAAAACTTCATTTTTGGATGTTGATTTTGTATCCTACATTTCTGAAATTGTTAATCAGCTATAAGGGTTTTTTGGTAGTCTTTAGGCTTTTACGTATATAAGATCATGTCATCTGCAAACAGCGACAGTTTGAATTCATGTTTTTCAATCTGAATGCCCTTTATTTCTTTCTCTTGCCTGATTGCTCTGGCTAGTACTTCTAACACTATATTATATAGGAGTGGTGAGAGTAGGCATCCTTGTCTTGTGACTGTCCTTATGGGAAAAGCTGAAAGCTTTTATCATTCAGGATGATGTTGATGGTAGATTTGTCATATATGGCTTTTATTGTATTGAGATACTTTCCTTTTATACCTAATTTTTTGACAGGCTTTATGGTTTTTTTCAATTAATATTATTATTTTTTACATTCTAAGATGATGTTGCAGAGCAGTGCCAGGGTAGGGGGAGAGGGAAAGATGGAGGGAAATAGAGTGAGAGGAAGAGGAAGGAGGGAGAGCTTGCTCAAGGCCCATGGCACCCCCATCATTTCTGGCAGGGGAGACCAGGGGCTTCCAGCAGCAGCTCAGTCATTTCTGGGCTGGATGCAAATGTTGGGGGGTGTGGCTGAATCCCTTGGCCCCCTGCTGCCCTGACTTTGGAGCCTGGGGTGCTTCCTGTGACAGCTTGGTGGTTGTCACTGGGGTGGTTGCAGTTATAAGGGGGTGAGGCTGAGGCCCTCAGTCCCCCACTGTCCAGCTCAGGAATGCAGTGTGCTAACTGCAGCAGCTTGGTGGTTGTTGCTGGGCTGGTGGTAGATATCAAGGGAGCGTGGCTGAGGATCATGGCCCTCCCTGTTCCCCAGCTTGGGAACCCAGGGGGCTTCCAGTCCTTCTAGAGTTTATAGGATTCTTTGGTGGTGTTAAACCTTTACTGGTTAATATCAAACTTTGTCTGTGGTCTCTGGGGATTTTGGTCTTTTCTTTCAGTTCTGTGTTAGATTATTTGCTGTTCCCACCACTTAAACTGTGCACTGGGACTAATTTGTTGTCCTTTGGTTACTTCTAAAATGAGGGAAGTTCCTGTGGGAAGCAGCACTGGGCCCTAAATTGCTAAATTGCTGCTTGGCGGCTGATTCTCTGGGGAAGGCTTTTTATGCAGCTCAGGTTTTAATTGTCAACCTTCAGAGCACTTTCAGGTCTTGTGAGGTCTGGTAAACCTGGGTTGTGTAAAATTCTCATCTGGGCCTGAGTCTTTTCAGCAAACTTCACCCCCTGTAGTTCTATATACTTGACCAGCTTACAGTCAGTGGGCCTATGCTGATTGGAAGGCAGATCAGCTGTCTATGTTGTTCCCCAGTGTTCCCCCAGTGGACTGTCTCCCCCACCACCCGTACTCTAAATACTTCCCATGGGATGGGTTATGTGCTGATTTCTTGCAGTGACTCACTGGCCTGGCTCCTTTTTTCCATTGTCTGTGGCTCCTCGCTCCTATGTGGGTCCACGGGAACCTTGTTAGTGGTCTTGCTGGCCTGGGGGACACCAAGGCTCTTTTCGTACCTGCCATCTCCAAGTGACTTTATACGAAGGGCACAGCTGTGGCTTTTGCCAGCTGTTGCTCCATTTGCTTATCAGGTCCAGCCTTAAAGCAGCCTGTGCTTGAAATGGTGGGAGTGATCCTTTCTTCTCTCATTGTGGCTTCTCCTCTCTTCATGCACTCTGTAGGTTTCTCCTCCTCCTCCACTGAGCTCTAGACGCCCCAGAGTGGCTGCCATTGCTTTTTAATAGTTGTATATTGGTTGATTTGTGGGAGAGAGTGACACTGGGGACTGTCTATTCCACCATCTTGACCAGAAGCCTCAGTAAAAGCCTTTATCATGTCATGAAGTGATACTGAATTTTGTCAAATCCTTTTTCTGCATCTCTTGAGATAATCGTATGGTTTTTGTCCTTGATTTTGTTGATATGGTATAAATATCACAATTATTGACTTGTATATGCTGAACCATCCTGACTCCCTGGGATAAATCCTACTTGAACATGGTGTATAAATTTTTTTGTGTGTTTGTGTATTCTCATTGCTAGTATTTTATTGAGTACTTTAGTGTCTATGTTCAACAGAGATATTGGCCCATAGTCTTCCTTTTTTGTTGTACATTCAATAGTTTTTGTATCAAGGTGATGCTGGTCTCATAGAATGAGATTGGGAGAACAGACTCTGTTTCAAATATTTCAGAATAGTTTGGAGACAATTGGAATTAATTCCTCTTTAAATGTTTGGTAGTATTCAGCAGTAAAGCCATCCAGTCCTGGGTTTTTTTTTGTTGGGAGAATGCTGATTAGTGCTTCAGTGTTTTTATTTATTTATTTATTTATTTATTTATTTTTATTATTTTTATTTTGTCAATATACAATGTAGTTGATTATTATGTCCCATCACCGAAACCTCCCTCCCTCCTCCCTCTCCCCCCTCCCACCCAAGTGTGTCCCCTCCATTTGCTTGGGTGGGGTGGAGGAAACAGTGCATGGATTAGAGACTGGTTATATTACATCAAATAAAAAACAGTGAGGATAATAGGAGCCAAGTTTCTTACTGTCTGAGAAGGTATTTACAAATTGTAACATAGAAGAAGGGTAGAAAGAATGAGATGCTGGGTTGCAGGGACACACACACACACACACACACACACACACACACACACGATATAAAAATAGTTATAAATATATGGATGTATATATGCATGTCCCCTGAGAAAGCCTTGAACAAATGACACCCCAACAGCAACGAGCATATCAAGTGCCAAGATCTTGGTTCCTAAAAACCATACTCCACTACTAGAAATTAGGGCTCTCTCAATAGATAGATGATTCCAGAGGAGGAGCAAAGAAACACAAGATGAATCTGGAACATCTTGTGCCCGAAAATAAGAAAATGTTCAACAAATGGTGGGGGACATTAAAAAAAAAGACACAGAGCTTACAGGGTCTCTGCATGGACGAGTCGAGGACAATTTGGGCACCAAAATAAATGATGACCGTCACAGTTTATAATCCATTGCATGAAATTGAAATTCATTAGTCCCTACTCACATATAAAGGAATAAAAATAGAGCACCCTGAAATTAACCCACGCACTTACTGCCATTTGATCTTTGACAAAGGCATCAAGTCTATTCACTGGGGTCGGGACTCCCTCTTCAGCAAAGGGTGCTGGGATAACTGGTTATCCATTTGCAGGAGATTGAAACTAGACCCATATCTCTCACCATGTACTAAAATCAACTCAAAATGGATCAAGGATTTAAATATACACCCCGCAACAATAAAACTTATTAAAGAAAACATAGGAGAAACCCTTCAGCAAATAGGGCTGGGCACAGACTTCATGAATATGACCCCAAAAGCACGGGCAACCAAAGGAAAAATAAACAAATGGGATTATATCAAACTAAAAAGCTTCTGCACAGCAAAAGAAACAATTAACAGAGCTAAAAGACAACCAACAGAGTGGGAGAAAATATTTGCAAAATACACATCCGACAAAGGACTAATATCCAGAATATATAAGGAACTCAAACAACTTTACAAGAAAAAAACAAGCAACCCAATTAAAAAATGGGCAAAAGAGCTAAGCAGGCATTTCTCTGAGGAAGTGCTTCAGTGTTGTTGCTCCTTATTGGTCTATTCAGGTTTTGTATTTTTTCTTGGTTCAGTCTTGGTCTGATAAGATGCTTGAGGTGATTTCAACTTTTAAAAAAAAATTGTTAATACTTGCTTTGTGACTTAATATGTGGTCTATCTTGGAGAATGTTCCATGAGCTGATGAGAAGAATGTATATCCTGTAGTTGTTGGATGAAATGTTCTGTAGACATCTGCCAGGTGCAATTCATCTAAAGTATGTTTAAATCTTGTGTTTCTTGGATGATTTGTTGTCCGGATTATCTGTCCAATACTGAGAGAGGTGTTTAGGTCCCCTATTTTTATCATATTGAGGTCTATCTCTTTCTTTAGGTCTGATAGTGTTTGCTTTATATGCCTCGGTGCTTCAGTGTTGGGTACATATATGTGTACGATTGTCATGTCTTCATGGTGAATAGAACACTTTATCATTATGTAGTGGAGTTCTCTGTGTCTTTTTATGGTTTTTGTTTTAAAATCTGTTTTACTTTATCCAATATAAGAATAGCTACTCTTGATCATTTTTGGTTTCCATTTGGGTAGTATATCTTTTTCCATCTCTTAAATGTTATGTGTATGTCTTCTCTGTGTATGTCTTTGCAGGTGAGGTGAATCTCTTGAAGACATCACATAGTGTGTCTATCTTTTTAATCCAATCTGTCAGTCTGTGGCTTCTGAGTGGGAAGTTTAATCCATTTAGATTTAGGGTTCTTATTGAAAGGTATTGTCTTACTACTACAATTTTATCACTTTTTGTTTAGATGTTTTAAATATCTTTTTTTCTTTTCTTCCCATTATTATTTGTCTTTGATGTTTGTTGTTTTTTTTGCAGTGGCAAGATTTAATTTCTTTTTCCTTTTATTTGTATTTGTGTTTTACCAGTGGGTTTTGTTATTTCTTGTGTGTTTGTGGTTGATTATTGTTTTTCAGATTCCAGATGCAGGACTCCCTTGAGGATTTCTTGCAGGGCTGGTCATGTGATGGTGAACTCCCACGATTTTTGTTTGTCTGGAAAATACACTAGTTCTCTCTCATTTCTGAAGGATAGCCTTGCTGATACTATTCCTGGCTGGCAGTTTTTTTTTCTTTTAGAATTTCTCTTCCATTTTTTTCTCACTCGTAGGGTTTCAGTTTAGAAGTCTGCTGTTAGTCTGATGGATGTTCCCTTGTAAGTGACTTGACATTTTTCTCTTGCTGCTGTTAGGATTCTGTCTTTGTCTTTGAGCTTTGCCAGTTTGAGTATAATGTATCTCCAAGAGGATCTTTTGGGATTGAATCTGTTTGGGGATCTTTTTATCTTTCTGAATCTGAAGGTCCACATCTCTCCCTATATCTGAGAATTTTTCCATTTTTATTTCATTAAATAGATTTTCTTTTTTTTTTTTTTCGTGTCCGGCAACGGATCGCAACCCTCAGTGTTGCGCCCGTACCGGACCAGGACCGGCAACGGGATCGCAACCCTCGGTGTTGCGCCCGCATCTCGCTCAGCCAGTGAGCGGGAACCGGTCTGTATGTGGGATCCGAACCCTCGGTGGGAGCGCTGCCACGCTCCCAAGCGGCGCACTGTAGCAGTGCGCCACCGGGCCAGCCCAGATTTTCAATGTCTTTACCTTTCTCCTATCCATCTGGAACATCCATGATTTAGATGTTTGTGTGCTTATGATTGTCTGCTAGCTCTCTTAGGTTTTCTTCATTTTTTAAAATTCCTCTTTCCTTTGTTTTTTTTTTTTTTTTGTTGTTGTTCTCCTGGATGATTTCATAATGACCATCTTTGAGGTCAGAGATTCTTTATTCTGCTTGCTCAAATCTGTTCCTTAAGCTCTCAATCTTGTTTTTTTTTTATTATTCATTGAATATATCCTTCAGTTCTAGGAGTTCTGCTACATTCCTTTAAAAGGTATTAATCTCTTTGTAAACATCCTGCTTCATAGCCTGGATATTTTTTTCTCATTTATTTTTCTTGTCTAACTGAGTCCTCTTATTTCCTTGAGTTTCTTTAAAATAGTTACTCGGAATTTCTTTTCAGTTATTTCAATGGTTTCCTGTTCTGTAGGGTCTGGTACTAGAGAATTACTATACTCCTTTGTTGGTGCCATATTTTCCTTTTCTTTTTTCTTTTTTTATTTCTAGTATCTCTACATTGATTTCTGGTCATCTGGTAGCTCAGTTGCTTCTTCTATTACTCTGAATTGACTTTAAGAAGAAAGACTTCCTCCTCTTTCTCGAGGCTACTGTGGTGGCTCTTTCTGTTTCAATACAGTTGATCATGTGGCAGGCCACCTGCATGGCTGTTGTGACTCCTACTTGGCAACAAGCTGTCCTAACAGTGGTGGAAACTTTGGTGGTAGCTGCTGTGGAGCACCTCCACGGTAGTGGTGCATGGCCTCGCAGTTGTGGCAGTGCTGCTCCTGCCTTCTGTGTTGGTGGTGGGAAGGCTGCTGGGAATTTTCCTGGCCTGTGCCTCCATAGTCACAATGGGCAGTGGTCTGTTAAAATATTTTAAGAAAGACAATAAAATACAGACTGAAATAACAAAGATTGTCTTTTAACTTGGTGGTCATTGTGAACTTGCTTGTGTAGTTCCTTATTGTATACCTTGAATCCTAAGAACATGGCCTGTGACCCAATTCCTTTATAAAATTTTGAGATAGTAGCTGTAAAACTATCTTATCTTATTTTATGTTTATGTATAGTATAGGAGGTGAGAAAAATAAAATTCAGTATCTGCAATTATACATCTCCCTGGTAATACCTCTACCTGAAAACAACCTTGGCCAGCTAAATGTAAAACCCTTCAAATCACTTGAAAAACCAATCACAAAATTTGCATAATTGTTTCATTGGAGGGTAGAGGTCCCTAATATTGAAAAGATTTAGATTAATTATAGATTGATGGAAAAAATTAAAGTTTTTAATTATTATTTTTGTGTTAGGTAATAATTGTATATATTTGGTAATGTATGTATTTGTGTGTTGTTAAGAGTATTGCCAGATTAGAATGTTTAATAGAATAGTTTTAGAATGTTAAGGAATTGAGTTTGACTTGCATATTTAAGATGAAATTGATAAAGAATTTTACCATTTGTAAATTGTATTAGAACATATAAGAAAGCTTAAAACTGAAGAGAATTTTAAGTTTCATTTGTTAGGTATAAAAGAATATTTAAGTACTTTGGTAGGTTTGTTTGTTATTCAGATAAAGTATTTAAAAATGAAATTTAAAATATTAAAGTTATAAATACAGGTTAAAATATTTAAGAGAAATTAATTCTCATTATAACTCCCTTAATGGTGATTATAAAAATCTTAGAAGAGTTATAAGTAGAACAGTACAATTATAAATTGAACTTAAAAAGTTAAGTAAAGTCTAGGCTTTTGAATATATAACTTTAACAATTAAATATTAATTTTTCAAACCAAAGGAACTCATATTATCTTTTATTTTCGTGGATTCTTTTTTTTATTTTTTAAAAATTATTTTCTTAATTTATCAATATGCAGTACAGTTAATTTTCGTGTCCCTTTACCAATTCCTCCTTTTCCTCCGTCCCTCTCCCCACTTCTTCCATCAACATCATATCTGTTCACTTGTCTTAACAAGTTCAAGGAATTGTTGTGATTGTTGTGTCTTCTTCCCCCCCAATTTGTTTGTATATTTACTTATTTATTTTTATTAGCTCCCACAAATAACTGAGGACATTTTTTGAAACAACGCCAAAATAGTCATATTGCACCTAATAGGATTGTTGTAAAGCATAAACAACATAATATATGTGAAATTACTTTGTAAATTCTTGAACATTGTGAAAAATATTAGTTGTTGTTTTTCCTTCTAATTGCTTTTGTTCACTCTGTTACTTCAGAATAGAAAAATAGTCACGTTTCCTCTTCTCTACATAATGACTATCTGTTCCATTTGATACCTGTCAGTTTCTTCTTCCATATGGAACTTCTCTGTTTTCCCTTTATTACTTTGTATTACTAGTGTAACACATATATATCCCTTGCGTTGGGGATGGTTATGCATGCTTGTTCTCCTTACTAGAATGTGAATTCCATATCTTCTTCAGTTCATTTTCTAAAAGTAAACATTAATTGAGTCTCCCTTGTGCTAAACACTATTCTACACAATGAATAGGGTCATTAATAAGAAATAGTATCTGTGCCTGTATGTAGTGAGTAATGAATTATTTAATTTAATTAAATTTGAAATAAAAAATCATTGTCTAAAGAAAATTCTATAATAGAATTTTTAGAAAAGCAATTAACTAGTTCAGACAAAAATTCAGTTAATGCAAATAGCAGATAAGAAAATTTCAAAATACATTAAAGGAAAATATAGCCTTCACCAGTAGTGAAAAGCACTCACTTTTTCACTTAGGCCTAAAGCATTGTTTTAGTTCAGATAAACAAGTTGGAAGATAGTTTTGCAAAATGACTGGAGCAGTAAAGTCTGGGAGAGGTTGGGTGTTGGTTAGATAGGATTGTTGATCTGTAATAAGAATCACTCATTCACAGCTGTCTGCCCATTTTCATTACGAAGATCTCCTGCCCACCTCCAATTCATTCTCCTCCTTCTAGTCCACCACAATCAGCAAGGCTGTTTTTCTTTTCCTTTTAGTCCAGCAGTCAATAACGTTGATTTTTGTAGCACTAGGTGATGCTTACCTCTTCCCTCATTATCCCCTCCTTCAGGGCAAAACAAAGCCAGATTCCCTGGTGGGCACCACAGTCTCCAGAGCCTTCAAGACAGAAATGGCTAGAGGCATGATGCAGGGATTTGGCTGGGTAGGAGGGATGGTCAGCACCATATAATCCCTCAGGAGCATCCTGGGCAGAATATTTTTGATGCAGTCTTTAGTTAAGGGATAATATATCCTCCAGAGGGAAAAAGCACATAAAATGTCTATTTTGTTCACTGCTTTTCCATTGAGTAGGCTGGGGGGAAAAGCCCTGAGGTCCTATTTCCATGTGTAATTCTTACTGAGCCTATTCAAATAGACAGATACTACTTCTGGGGAAGAGGCCAACTATTGGAAATGAGTCAAAAAGACCAGAATACATACTGGGGCATAGATGACCAGAAGAAGTTGCAGAAGAAAAGAAGCAATTTACTGATTGCTTATTATGTCCCAGGAATTTCTTAATTTTTGTTTGTTTTAATCCTTATAACAGTCCTGTCAGGTGAGTATTACTGATGCCATTTAACAGACTCTAAAACTGAAACTTAGAGAGGCAAATTAGCATACCCCAAATCACATAGCAAAAAGACAGCACGCCCAGTTTTTCCTGTACACACCATACTGCCTTCCAGAGCCACTGACTTTTCTTTCTGAGAGTTCATGAAAAATTTGAATAATTAGAATGAATATGGTTTTTCTGTTTAAAGGTAAAGGAAAAATTAATGGAATTGGTTTTGATTCAGAACTCTTATGAAGAAATGATGCTTAGCTAAGAGGAAAAAGAACTGAGAGAGAAATTTTAAGTACTGTTTAGGAGAGATTTAGCCCAGGCTTGTGAAGAGGTTCCTAGATGCAAGGTTTTAAAGATTGGAAGAGAAATTTTGGGTTTCTCGACTATTTGGACTATGATTGTTCTAGACTTTTATGTGAACAAGAGGTGGGCTAACTTTAGTTAGCTCTGCCACTTAAGTCTCATAGCCCTAGAGTTGAATTTCTTTTCTACCTCTTACCAGTTGTGTGAGCCTGAGCTGGTTATTTAGCTTATCTTAGCCTTAGTTCCCTCAACTGTAAAATGGAATGCTAATGTCTGTCACATAGACATAGATTCAGTTGTAAGATATGCTAATATTTACATTTTCTTGTAAGATGCACCAATATTTACAAGCCCTTCATAGTGTATTATATGTAAGGGAAACTGAGTCATTAGTAGGTTCCTTTTCTCCTCAGTGACGTCCACTACTCACCCCAATGTAATGTGAAAAGCTAATTCCCAGTCTTTCTTTCTGCTGAGGTGTAAATAAATTTCCTAGAGAAAACTCCTTAGGAATAAAAACCTCAACACTGTATATCAAATTCAGCTATAACAATAAATTTCAAACCTAAATCCTCATGTTGGGGAGGATTGTGGGTGTCTCTGGGGCTATCCAGGAGTCTCTGAAGATATACCCTAGATCTGTGCTGTCCAATACAGTAGCCACAGGCCACATTTGACTATTGAACTCTCGAAATGTAGATAGTCTACATTGAGATGCATTGTAAATGTAAAATACATATTGGATTTTTAAGATTTAGGATGACAAAAAGTAAAATATCTCATTAATTTTTATCTTAATTACATATTGAACTGATAGTATTTTGGATATATTGGGTTAAGTAAAATATAGTATTAAAATTAATTTATTGTAAATGTAAAATACATATTGGATTTTTAAGATTTAGGATGACAAAAAGTAAAATATCTCATTAATTTTTATCTTAATTATATATTGAACTGATAGTATTTTGGATATATTGGGTTAAGTAAAATATAGTATTAAAATTAATTCCATCTGATTCTTTTTACTTTAATTCAGTGTGGCTACTAGAAAATTTAAAATTGCATATATGGCTAATATTTGTGGTTCTTACTATATTTCTCTTGAACAATGCTGATCTGGAGGCTGAAGAGTAGCTTATTTTTCCCATGTATAGACAGAGTCTTGGACCTTGATATTCTGAAAGGGTTTTTATCATCAGTGTGGTTAGCTACTTTTATCTCTGTCCTATAGACTTTGAGGAGGACAAATAGGAATGATAGGACATTTCCTATCCCAGTAGTTCTGAGATCTTAACACAATCATTGAATGTTAGAGTTCAAAGAGAACTTAGAGACTCCAAGTTTCAACTCTCAACTGAGGTCCAGATAGGTAAGTGACTCTCCCAGATAGTTAACATCCAGTACTTTTTCCATTAAAATGCACTGCCTCTCAAATGCATGACCACTTTTTTCAATGGAGAACTTAGATGTTTATACTGCTTGGGAGGATGCAAACCTGTCATGTGGGTGCAGACAAGTTTCCTTGGAATGGAAAGCCTTCTCCTCTGCCCTGTTCTAATGTGGTTCCAATGGAGAACTCCTGTTTGGTCTTCATACAAGTTTGACTGCCTCAATGAACCCTTGCTACCCCAAGCAAAATTAGTTGCTTTTTATTCTTCCTCCTCTACATAGCTTTATTTTAGCTCCAAACAGCATGTTGTATTGACAGACTTACATATAAACTCCTTAAGTCAACGTGCTTGTTTTGTGTGCTCCGCATCAGGCACATGGTAGGCCCATAACAAACATATGTTGAATTGGGCTGTTTTTTGAATACTCCCACAGACTCCCTTTATGTCCTAATTCTTGTTATTCTATTCTTGTTACTCATAAGAAATGCGGGTGGGTGGGTAATACACACTCTCTCTTTCTCTCCATCTCTCCATATAGATATGTGTGTGTATATGAATATATATATATTTTAATCACCTATACTTGGAAAATACTATCACATGCTTGAAATACCATTCCTTAGTACTTAGATCTAAGTTTCCCAGTTAGTCATATGTTGAGTGCCTCACCAAAGAGACCCTCTGTATATAAATGAAGTTGGACCTGTCAGTCAGGGGTAGATTGAGTAGGCCTGAAGAAGCCATGATTCATACAATCTCATTTTCGTGGTGTATGCCTGAAATGCCACATCTTCAGTCTGCAGTTAGTCAGCAGTTAGTCTCCCATGATAACAAGTTGAGCTTTGCATTTCCTTTGGGTTTTAAAATGCACTTTTTGCATTTGCATTAGTTCAAAATAAAAGTTTGTGCTAGGAAGTGCAAATATGTAGTCACACTAGCAATGCATTCCTTTTGGTCTTTTGACTTTCTCCAGGCAGAATTTAAAAATGGCTCCATTTCCCCAGAAAATTGATTATAATTCCTGTGTGTATTGATACCCTTATTTTACCATTAAAAACCTACAACAATTTAAAGAGGGAGGGAATGAGTTTTTTAGTATGCCATGTCTTGGATTCAGTTCCTTTCTCTTTTTCTATACTGATATGTCAGGCTGGAAGACAATTTGAATATGTAGAAATCCTGGCTCTAGCCCCTTGGTCTGACTCTTTCCATATTATATTTGTTGCCCACACTTTTTTTTTAAGGCTGTAGAAATAAAAGATCTGTACTAGTACATGTCCATCATATTTACAAAACTGATATAAGAAGACTTTTATGTTCGTGCAGTGGAGACTCATCTATTCGTTTATTCAGCTTTCATTTATTGGATATCAACTATGTTTTAGCCACAGAATCAGGCATCTTCAGTTATATTTTTTATTTAAATCCCTGTTTCAGAGCTGATATAATTAAAACTAAGAGACATTAAGTGACCTCCCCAAAGTCATTGCTTATAAATAGTATATTTAGTACTCAAACCAAAGTCTATATGGAGTAAAAATTTTGTGCTCCTTCTATGACACCACACTACTGCTTTGGAATGTAAAAGAGATTGTGGCTTACTATAGTATAGCACAATGGTTAAGAACCTGGGGGGAATCTGGGGTCTGTGTTTCTACCAAGGCTCACAACTCCTTAGGTCTACGTAGAAGAACCTTCACTCAGCTCTTTTAGCATAGCTTCAGTGAATTGGTTTGTCAGTGTCTATAATTCTGGAACCTCCAGAAGCAGTCCATTTCTTCTGTGATGTTATTTTCTACTATAGGAAATGCCACCTGTTGTTTCCAATCATTTTTCAAATACCTTGATTTTTTTCTGCACCCCTACCACTGCTACTCTAATCCAAGATGTCTTTTATTTCTTGCTGGAACTACTGTAATATACAAGTATTCCCACTTGAGGTGGCCTGCATCTATTCTTGATTCACTCCAGCCTGTTTTCCATACAGCAGCCAGAGAAAGATTTTTCAGGTGTGAATTTGATGATGTCATACAACTGCTTAAAATGTTTAAAAGGCTTTCCCTTGCTCTAAATATGCTTTATAAGGTCTTGTACAGTCTGGCCTGCCCCTCCAGCTTTGCTCTCCGCCATATCTCCTTTATTCCCTGTGTGAACCACACTCTCCTCTACTTGCTGCAGTTGTATTCTCTGTCCAGAAGCTTGGACTTCATCCTGTTGTCACGTTTTATACCACTACCAGTTTAAATTTTCTGAAGTTTTTTAATAGGGAACTTTACTAATCAGATTTGTGATTTTAGTAGGATCATTCTGCCAGGAGAGATGGAAGATGGCTTGGACATGGGATCAGACAGGAAATGGTGAAAAGAGTTAGGAAACGTTTGCAATTCTTCAGAAAAGAGAAGGTAGAGTTTTGGAATATGAACATAGCTTGGGAAAAAGAAGAAGGAACCCTACTGAAGATATATTTAGGAGAGAGACAGTAACTTAATAGCTATGTATGGGAGTGAGGAAGGGGGAGAAGCTAAGACGTTCATATTTTCAACTTAGATTACTGAATAGATTAAGGTGTAATTAGCTATCCTAGAGAATTTCAGCAGAGAGCAGATCTCAAGAAGAAAATACAGTTTGCACATGTTTGGTATGTTACAAAGTGAAAGCCCTGAGAGCTGTTCAGGAGACAGCTACATGTGCTGGTCTGCATCTACTGTGTGAGTACTGAGCTGAAAATAGAGATCTGGGCATTTTCACCATATAAATGGTGGTTGAAATCAAAGGTGTGTATAATATTTCCAAAGAGGACTATGAAGAATGAAAAGAGAAAAAAGCTATGGACAGAACCCTGGCAGATACCAGCATTGTGGGGAGAGATGTTGTTGTGAATATCAGATCCTGTATCTGAAAGCACTTTGTGAATAGTTAAGCACTTTTCAGATATAAAAGATTATTCTTATTATAATTATTAAGGATTTCAGCTTCTACAAGCAGATGGAAATAAGTGCTACAACGTGATGCATTGAAGCAGAATAGTTGTCATTTTAACCCTGAGGGCATTGTGAAAATCTATAAGCAGATTCTTTATAAAAACATTTCAAATGCCAAGGTAAAAGAAGACTTTGTCAAGACCAAACAGGAGCCATAGTTCTTAGTTTTGCTCATTCCAACCGTAGCCATGGATTTACCATCTGGAAATTTGTAGTAAGTGTAAGCAAGTATGTTACCACTGAGTCATCCCCCATGGAGTGCTGAAGAAACAAGGCCTGGGTCCAGATTTCCATTCAAGAATTTTACAAAACTGCCTTCCAAGAAAGCCCAAGAGATTTTCATGAACCAGATTGGCTTAAAATTTGTACATAGCTTTTGCTCAAGTTTGCAATATTTAAGATATTTTATTAAGGCTACAGGAAGAAAATCAAATAATTCCTGATTATCATCAATATGTTTATCTCCAAAAATGTGTTCAAAACTCCTATGTTTTGCATTTAGCATTGCAAACTCAGTTTTCCTTTCTATCTTAATTTGAAACTAAGAAAATGCTTGTTCAGTAAACTGTGTGGTACAATAGAAACAGCTATAGAATTTGAATTAGAATAAATGAAAAGTTTGTAATCCACCTTTGATACTTGTTGATGTAGAACTTTATTTTCATGAGCTTCAGTTACTTCATCTGCAAAGTGAGAGTAACAGCAGCTAACTTACAAGTCTTCTGTATAAATTAAATGACCTTATAACGACATCAACATTTTAAGATGTAAAACACTTTATAAATCTAAGAGACCTAAAATTTTAATAGTTAACTCTATCATGATTCTAAAAACAAGAGCTTAGTTTAAAAATGTATTCTGGTTAATGGAGTAATGGAGTTTAAGGTTAATTAACTTTTACCAAATGTTGAATCTTGAAAGATACCCATTTTGCTACATATCAAAAAAGAGGGTACTGTGTGGAAAATCCATGACTGGGTATTGACTGTGTGGTATCAAGGCTCAAAGCCAACATCATTTCCTTAGTAATGTGTGTGGATAACTTGCCTATGACATCTCTCATCCCATTGATTATCTGGATATATTGCAGAGACCTAGCTCTCAGTTTCATTATCCTCCTTGTCCCTTCCTTCTTGGCCTGTGACTCACCTGAATCCTCGGGCTTAGTAGAAGAAAATTCTCAATGACTACTACTCTGGTCACTCTGGTCACTCCCAGTGAAGGTTGTTATAAGTTTTCATAGCATTTATCATGTGAAAGAACATGTTAGGGTTATTGGTGAGAGTCTTTTTCTATTGTTTACAAATTTTCATTGAAAAGGAATTTGGAGATAAAGACTTTATTTGGCAAACAGTTTGCAAACAGAAGACGCAGCCTTACGTACAAAAGGAAAGTGGCTTCACCAGAACAAAGAGAGGAATTGTCTAATATAGCAAAAGTTCCAGCCCAGGTCCCACTCTGGCCCTCCATGCAAATGAGGGATTAAAGCTTGTTAAGCCCTGGTTGGTTTGGTCCCTTATGCAAGAGGAATTCTGGCTTGTTGAATTCTGGCCAGTTAAAGTTTGACAGGTTACAGTCCACAGGCAGTGAAGTAAAGATTCTGTATCAGCGGGCCGGTGTCATAAACAGGGACAAGTCACTTGTGAAAGTTTCAAACAGGGTATGTGTGTAACCTCTAATCAGCAAGTGGATACTCGTCTCCATTCAGAATTTAGACCCAGTTAGCCATTCAGAATCTGTCTTGAGGAATTGGTTCTTTCAGGATTTACACGATTAAGCTGAAAACATGGGGTCAGGGACATGTCTTCACTTTAAATCTATTTTTTTTTATGTTTATTAATTGTCTTTTCCCTTTACAGTAAAAACATTTTATCCCACCTTTTATTTAATTATCTGTTTCACATAGGGGCTTACTGAATATTTGAATGATAAAAAAGGAGAGAAAAGAAAGGATAGAAGGAAAACATGAACTTTAATGAATCAGAATAACTTATTTTAGCAAACCTCAATGGCCTTGAATACCGTATACTGCAAAATGTTCCTGAGATTGACATTTTGATCTCAAGGGTTTAAAACAAAATATCATTTAAAACCTTAAATAACCTATATAGATAAGAATCTGGGTAAGTAATAAGAGGAGAAAAGTTTCCAAGAAATAGACTTCTATTTCAGCTATACAAGATTATTTTTAAATGTGCAAAAAGCGAATTAAAGAGCTAAATTAATTCAGTTTTATCTTTAATGACCCAGTTATGCATGATCATAATGTTGTTTCTTATTATGAAAATAACCACCAAATTTAATAATGTGACTGTATACAGTGCTATATCTATATTTGATTTCTTTATATTTTAACCACCAAGCTCAATGATATCAATAAAATAATTGACTAATGGAAATTTTCAAATTGTTAAAGTATGCAGAAGGATAGGTTTCTTTATAAGAGAATGTAATTCTCTGGTTATTTTTTTATTTCTCCACTTAAAGTAAAAGTATCTTGAAGACAGGGACTCTTTTATTTTTCATGTTTTCCCAGTGCTTGTCATAGGGTTTAATACATAATTAATTACAGAATATTTGTTGGTTGAATTAATATTTATATTGCCTAATTTATTTGCTAAGAATAGGGTGGTTTTGACATTCGGGTTAGGCTTTACATACAATCCTAGATTTTTAAAATTCATATTTGTGTTCTTGTAAGTAAAATGATTTGAGAAAGAAAACTTTGAAGTGTGTTGCTTACCAGAAAGAAAAAGTTTCAGTAATTTATTCAATACTGTTTCTGATGAAATATACAAATTATTAGTTTAATCTATTAGTTTTACAAATTAGGTAAGAGCATTTCTTATCTCCAGCCATTGTAGGAAGCTGAAGGTCAGGGGAAATGTTCTTAATCCTCTGAGGAAGTTTCCCTCAGCCTAGAAATAATTCCCAAGGAATTAAGTCATGTACCAGTAGATGCTGCATTAACTCTTTCAGGCCATAGGGTACTATCGAGTGCACTGAAGCTGCAGTTTACCAAATGGTACCCCAGTGGTCTCGTTGAGCTATTGCAGCTTCCAGAATGGCCTATGTCTTCCCAGAGAGCAGTTTAAACATTGAAAAAAATCTGATCTAATGTGTATTTTCCCAAGGTGATGTTTAAATAAAACAGCTAGTACATAGCTTTCTTTACTTTGTAGCATACGCAGACAATTCTTTGTGTAAATGTACCTCTACCAGTGAAGATATTCCCTGTCCCAGTAATATTGAGATAAAAGAACTTTTGAAGTTCTATTAAGCAGAAGGGTATGTTGGGGGTGGAGGGAAGAGAAAGAGTTATAAAAAAAAAAAAGTCACATGTATTTTGGGATGTTACCGATATTTGTGCCACAGTGAAGTCCCTTGAGCCCCAGTAATTGCTAGATAGAAGTGAGATTAGCAACATTTTTAGTCCTTTATCTTTTAATTTAGTCATGTGGGCTAGCTAGGAGGCAACAGTGTTGAAATAATTGTGGCAGTGACTCAGACTTAACATTTGCTACACAATTAGATTTTCTTTAGGTCAACCATAGCAGATCGAACTTTGCCTTCAGCAAACCTTCCTCAGATCTATTGTAATTTCATTAAAAAGTGGTTAAAACTGGTGCTAGATGAGGTTTAGTGTTTGAAGATCCAGCAAACATTTTTTACACTTTTCGTAGGTTTTGATGTTCAGTGTCGCATCAGTTTTATTCATTTAATTCTCTTTTCCAGCAGTGAATTATTTAGTGATCTGTTCTATTGGCCAGAGTTTAAGCCCATTTTTGATGCCTCTTTTCAATGCTTCTTTACTCACTCACTCACTCATTCACAAAATATTTATGAGTTTCCAACATGTAGCTTTTGAATGAGTGCTAAGAATGTAAAAATGAATGGAATTCAGTCTCAGCTCTCAAGTTTTACAGTTTAGTTAAGAGAGACAGGCATATGAATGAATAATTAATATCGAGTGTAATAATAGCTATAATACTCATAGAAGTATACAAAGAGTGCTACAGAAACGCAGAGGAGCAAATGATTTAAATTCAATCTGAGTCTTAGGGAAGAGGAAACGTACAGAGAAAGTGGCATTTAAATTGGGCCATGGAGGATAGATAGAGGTTTTTTTTTTTAAGAAAAAAAGGCAGACAGGGAGAGAAAAAGCATCCTAGGAGAAGGAGTGTTGTGTAAATGAGAATAGAGGAGGAGGGAGAAAACTTTGTATACTTGGGAATGGAAGCCAAGGAAAGAGCGTTTCCAGGAAAGGACAAGAAACAGCTGCAAATTTTCCAGGAAAGTCAGTGGATAATAACTGAGAAATGATTCTGAATTTGGCACTTAGGAGTTTTCTAATATTGAAGAGCATTTTCAGTAGGAAGGTAAAGACAGGAGCTAGTTTGTTGTGAAGAGATGGAATTATATGAAGAGGGTGACATAGGAGGTTTTGAATACTTTTTCAGGAAGATAGTAGAGCGAAGAAGATTGTTAGGATGATAGCTAAAGTAAAAAACATGATTTAAGAGAAACCAGTAAAGCAAAAAACTTGAAGATACTATTCAAGCAAAAAGGCTATTTTTGCTTAGTAAATTAGTGGAATGTTCCAGCTGATTAGATATTTATCTACCCCTCCCCTCTCAGTTCTGTGTTTGACTACTACTAACTTAGCTTATTTAACAAAGCTAGCTACGTAAAAATTGGGTAGAAAAAATGTACATTTTAATTACATGTAGTGACCATTTGTATCGTTATATCTTGACAACCTGAAGCCCATGCATATTAGTCTGTTTCTGTTGCTTATAACAGAACACCCGAAACTGGGTAGTTTATAAATAAATGAAATTTACTTTTTTACAGTTTGGAGGCTGGGAAGCCCAAGGTCCAGGGAGCACATCTGGTAAGGGCCTTCTTGGTGGTGACTGTACAGCAACGCACAGTATTATATGGCAAGAATGGCCTAAGCAAGGGAGCTAACCTTCTTACTTGCGCTCCTTATAAAGCCATCAGAACCACGCCCATAACAACTAATTAAACCATCAACCCATCACTCCATGAATGGATCAATAATCCATTCACAAGGGCACAGTCCTCACAATCCAATCACCTCAAAGGGCTCCACCTTTCAAATATCATTGTCTGATTTCCCACCCTCTTAACACACAATAAGGATCAAGTTTCCAATACATGAATTTGGGGGGGACACATTTAATGCATAGCAACATGTTTCCAGCTTAAAATTATTTTTCACACTGAGCTTTAAGTTAGTTGGTGAATAATTATAAAGATCCATCCTCAAACTTATCTACCAGCACAAGTTTGCTGTCTTGAGGATAGATAAGCAAGGTTAATTTGGAAATAGACTTCAGTCTTTTTCATATGTGCTCATGCATTTTTCCAACAATTATACTTCATATGGGCAGAAATTATGTGCTCTGCATTATCTCTGGACCATTTTACCCAATATTTTTCACACATGTCCAGTAAATGTGAATTATCTTACATGCTTTACTCTAATGATGTTATAAAATCTTAGACTCCTGCCACACAAAGACTCAATATTGGAGAACACTTTGTGATTGAGGTATACATTTTTCTTCCCTTAAAACTTAGTATCTAATTTTTATTTAGTCTTTTTTAAGGATGTCGCCGCAGAATTTAATCTATCTACCCTCTTGGAAATTTTATCTACCCTCTTACAAACATTTTCAATAGAAGACTGTTCACTCTAGAAGGGTTTATAGTGAAAAAGATCTTGGGAAAAATGACCAAGTTTCACAGACTCATGATTGAAGAGAAGAATGTAAGTATTATTTAATTTCTATTTAAATTTCCCTGGGATAATAGGAGAGAAAAAAGGGCATCTCTTCTCTCTAGAGTCATTAAATAACTACTGAATTAACAGAACCCGTTTAGCCTATTTTACTTATACCATCATTTTTCATGACTGCAAGAACTAGAAGCAATCCAAATGTCTCTCTATATATACATTGTGACTTATTAATTCAATGAAATATTATTCAGTAGAAAAAAGGAATAAAGTGCCCATACAGACTACAACATTGATGAATTTTACTAACAATATTGAATAAAAAAGAGAAGAAAATATATAGTATGACTCTAAATACATAAAGTTCAGAAACATGCAGAATTAGAAAGTATTATTCAGGGATACATGTAAGTATATATGTGATAACTACAAAGAAAGGCAAAGGAATGATTAACACAAAGTACCTCGGAGTGAAGGAGCGTGATTTGATTGGGGATGGGAACACAGATGCCTCAGACAATGGTAATGAATGATTCATTTTTTAAAGCTGGCTTTAAAGGGGGCTTATTTTATAATTTTTAAAGATGTATGTACAGATGGTCCTCAACATACAATGGTTTGACTTACAAATTTTCAACCTGATGATGGTGTAAAAGCAATATGCATTCACAAGAAACCGTGCTTCCAGTTTTGAATTTTGATCTTTTCTCAGGCTAGTCATACATGGTAAGATACTCTTTCATGATCCTGGGAAGTGGCAGTGAGCTGTACCTTCCAGTCACCCACACAATCCCAAGGATAAACAACTAATACTGTACAGTGTAATGTATTCAATAAATTATATGAGATATTCAACACTTTTATTATAAAATAGGCTTGTGTTAGATGATTTTGCCCAACTGTAAGCTAATGTAAGTGTTCTGAACATGTTTAATGTAGGCTAGGCTATGATGTTCGTTAGGTTAGGATTATTAAATGCGTTTTTGATTTACAATATTTTCAACTTAAGATTGGGATGTAACCCCACCATAAGTTGAGAAGCATCTGTATGTGTTTATGTTCTTTTTATATGAATCATACATTTTATAATAAAAATTAAGACATTTTCTGCCATAAGATGAGAACTCAATAAAAGTTAGGTTCTATTATTGCTACCTATTATTATTAATAATAAATACTTGTTAAATGAATCACAACTTCTCTCACCAACGATTTGTTAGATTTTGCCATTTTTCTTGTGATTGATCAAGATGTGGCATCATGGCAGGAAAGCTTGGAAGAAAACTTGTAGCATTTGAGTGTCCAGATCTGGTATAAGCATCTAACTATTTAGAAACATCTGGGTGGTTGGCTAAATATTTTTTCTTCATTTCCATGTTTGGTACAATTTGGTAGAACTTACACTCGCTGTAGAACTTGTATGTAGGTTTGGATAATAACATTGTTGGCATAAATATATTAAAAATTGTGTTTTCCTTTTACATTCAAATAGAAACCTACAAAATGTATATAAAAGTTAATGGTTTAAACAATTTGTGTGTCAATATTTCACTTTCTGTTTCCTCCCCATAGAAAAGCCAGCTCAATTAAGCCCGCCATCTCTCAGTTTCATTTCTGTGCTCACTCCTAATTAATCAATCACCAGTGAATAAATATATATTGGGTGGCTACAGTGTATCCATGAATACATCCGTATATTCAAAAATATTAAATAAAGTAATTATTTGTTGCAAGTTTACTAAGTGACAGGTGCCTGGTTATGTGCTCACATGCACTACCATGTTCTTTATATACTGTCTGGCTTCTCAGATTTTATAAGATGATGTCATTTATTCCTCATTCTCAGCTGACTATTACAGTGCATACCTCTGCTCTTAACTTCATATGTGAACCCCAAATACTTATCTTAAACTATAAACTCACATTAATCAATACTCAATAACTGTTAAAATCTTGGCTCAGAAAAAAATCTTTTGGGAAGATTTCTTTAAACTTTGTAGAACTCCTCCTAGAATACCTAAAAACTATCTGCTTTTCAGTCCAGCGCAGTGCACTTCCCAGTGCCTCTAGACTTATTTTATTGAACAATAGTTTTGAATGATTTCATAAGTGTATATGGTAGAAGCAGCAAAGCTATGAAACTATTGCTCTATCTATGTAATGTGCTGCCACCATATGAATCTTTATCGGAACCCATGGAAGAAATATTTTATGGCCTGATTTGATTTCTCAGTAGTTTTCATTGAGATACACACACGAGTGTGCACGTATTTTAGATAATGACACAATGAGTCAGGTCACTGATTCTGTCTTCCTGTCATGAACTGCTGAGGAGCCTAGAAACATATTTGTGACCCCTCTACTATATGTTCAATAAATAGCCACTTCTTTCTTGAAAAATAGTATCACTGTGGTTCCATTTTATCTTTCCTACTTTTATTGTCTCCTTTTTAGAGTCTTAATCTAACTAATCCCTTTTTAAATTTTAATTTTTTTATGTTTATGTCATCTTAAATCTCTAAAATGAGGCAAATCATGTAATTAAGTTGAGTAACCATAATTTTATAATAATTGAATTTTATAATAATTCAATATTAACTTCAGATTTTTTTTTAGATGAGAATGTTTAAATAACATATCCAATGTCTTACAACTTGTAAATGATGGAACCAATATTCAAATCTGGTCTAGACTTTCTGACTTCAAAGCCTGTATACTGTCGACATATCACATTGCTTTTCAGGAGAATACATTATTTTCCAGAAACTGTTCTATGTACTAGAGATTCAAGAATAAATGAGACAGTTCTTGACCTATGGAGCCTCTGCCTTATGAGCACGGTAGTAGAACTAAGCTGACACAGCAAAGTCATGGAGCTCAGAGGCTGCAAGAGGTCTCAGCAGCTGTGCACGGGGAAGTAACTTGACCTAAGTTGTGGATTCACTGGGCCAGAGATAGGAGACTGGTCTCAGCCTCCTGAGCATGTGGCTTAAGCAGTGAGCCTTCCACCTCCATCCCAGGAGGCACATGTCAAAGAGTCATCTTTCCCTGACCCATGTGATGCAGCGTATGACTGGGTCTAACTCCCAACCATGCCTCCCTTCTGCTCCTTTCAACAATATGGCTACTTCCTTCTTCAAAGTCTTCTTAACTTCAAAGCCTCATATTTGCTCAACCAATTCTCCCTTTCTTTACCAGAAAAAGAACATGGAGCTCTTTTTCTCATATGCTGTTTATTAGAAGCTATTCTTTACTAAGTATTCCATCAAGTGGGAGACCCAGAAATTCGTGTGTACATATGTGGTATATGTGCATATGTATACTAAATTACAAGCTATACTTTGGGTCTGAACAGGACACTGTACAAGAATAGCAGAGGAACTGATCAATTCATGGAGTGCCAGTGCATGGTGAAGAAGAGTGGGGAGATGAGGAAGTGGGAAAGCTGTAAGGAAGGGGCAATTTAGAGAAAATTATTTGTGAAATGTAAGATACAATTTCTGCCTTTGCAGAACTGTCTCCATAGGAACATTGACCAATTAACATGAAAGAATTAAAGGAGAATTAAAAGCTAAAGTGTTGATGACTTTGACTGTAGCAGGAGCTTAAGTTCAAAGAAGAGCAATGGAAGGTGGAGGAAAAGAACGAAGAAGGCTTTATGCAGGAGGCCAGGGTTGGGAGCCTTTGAAAGGTGAAAATTAATTGGGCAACAAAGGATGGGATTGAGTCCATAGATTTATAAAACCCTAGTGACTATAATTCAATTGAGACTGTTTTTCATAAGCCTCACAGAAAATTGGTTTTATAAAATTCTAAAAACCTCTGAGATTATTCATAAATTTCTCATGTGTATGATTTATAAAATCCAATCAGGTCATAAGCACCCTGAAGCCTAGGCTGTTTCTTCTGTTTCTTTTTTATAGCCCAAGTGTGCCTAGGTCAGTGCTCTAAGCTAAAAGTTTTCAATAAATGTTTATTAATTGACCATACAATCAACTTGTGAAATAATAACTATAATAGCATCTCCTTGCACACAGTTTCTGTGTCCCAGGCAGATCCACCGGTTCCAAGGCTTGAAGCAAAAGTACAAATGGAGGCTATACTCTAAATATTTAAGTGTTCTAAATCAAGCTAACCAGCTGTTACTGTACATGGCCATATTTAGTCTTCCTACTTTAACAAATATTCTTTCAAAATGAATCTGGAAGGCCAGGTTCAAGATGAGACTTACTGAGTGAATTCTCAGACTCTTCAGAGTTCCTAGCCATAAGGAGTTAGTATAGAAAGAATGAACCTGAGCCCCTGGGCCAAGACCCTCCTTTTCCTCCCTCCCCTACTAAGCTTTATCCTACACTAGTTCAGGAAGAGTTATTAACACTGTAGTATATGCTTATAAGCCACACCATCTGAGACCCACTCTGCAAACCTAGGAGTACACTCACCAATGGGAAAGTCCACCATCTGAAAAAGGATTACAAATATAGCTAAGATCTAGAATTAAGACCATCTGGGCAGGGGATGCAGGGTCCAGCTCTTGGTGGTGTGGTGCTTGGGCTCCTGGTGGGAACATCTCGATCCCACAAATTCCTCATATCATGGGGTGGGGGAGAGTTCCTGCCAGAGGAGAGTCAGGTTGAGGCCTTCTAAAGCATGTGGCCAGAGGCAGGGCCCTCTCTAACTGAGAGCTATTGTCAGGTTTCATGCTATGCACTTGAAAATTTTATCAATAAGAAGAGTAGACTTCAAAATTGTTTAACAGTCTACTCAGATTCTGACAGGTAGTATATAAATGGTGGAATAAGGAGTCTCTTTTCTTGATTTGAGTGTTTCTTTTGGGCTCTGGAAAACCTACCTTATTTGGTTTCTTTTTTCTTCTCTTCTATTTCTCCACCTTAGGTTGTGAGGATGGGGTGAGAGAAGGTGCTAGTGTTGGCAGGTACAGGAAAGGAAGGGTGGAGAGTGGAAGGACATGTGGGAGATTTGAATTTGAAATTGGTGGGAATCAAAATAGAAGAGTGAAGAAAGTGGCATCACAGAAAGAAGAGGAGTTAGGTTTAACTTTGTGGTCTTAAAGGGCTGCAACATCCTTCAAATATTAAATATTTCCTCTTTTAAATGAGAAAATTCTCACAAGTCACCAGTGTTAGTACTTTTATATAGAATATGATTTAAACACACGTATCAACATAAAACAGGTATAACTTTTAGTAAACTATAAAAAACCATAAATTTAGAAAACAAATATAAACAAATTAAAAATACCTGTTCATTAATTTATTTATTCATCCAGTCAGCAAATTAACATTTATTTAGGGCCGACCCCGTGGCTCACTCGGGAGAGTGCGGCCCTGGGAGCGCAGCGGCACTCCTGCCGCGGGTTCGGATCCTATATAGGGATGGCCGGTGAGCTCACTGGCTGGGCGCGGTGCGGGCAACACCAAGCCAAGGGTTACGATCCCCTTACTGGTCACACACACACACACACACACACACACACACAAATATATATATATATATGAACACTTATTTAGGGTAAAGATTGACATTTCACTGAAACTAAATCTCTGATTATGACATGGATATAGTTCTGACAGCTTTTGAGCTTTGGCATTATCATACAATACTACACATCCTAAGGTGACTCATTTCTCTGACCATTTGTCATTTTTTAAATTTAAATTACTGATAAATATCCTGTGATATCAGTTGTCTTTCATGTGGCACAAACACATCATTTATATTTATGTCAATTTCTCATTAAACATGACAATGAAATAATACTTGGGACTATGCAATTATCTTCACAAGCATAAATGTAGACCCTGAAGTCATATGTAGTACTCAGTTATTAGGTGTCCTTAAACTGAAAAAAGTCATTAAAATCATGTTGGAAAACTTGCTTTATTCAGTAGATTGTCATATAAATAAAATATAAAATTGAGAAATATAGAGAATTCCAAAATCCATGGAAAAACGATATACAAAACCAGTTTTGAGAAAAATGGTGATAAATGATGCTTCCTGTTTTCTTTCATCCTCAGTCTGACTTATAATAGATTCTGAATTCTTTGATGGCAGGGACGCACTGCTTCAGGTCTGTATTGACAATGCCTTTCACATATCTAGCACAAAGTAGGTACATAGACATAGTTTTTGAGTCAATGAATGGGTGAATGACTGAACAAACTCTGGGTCTGAAATGTTTTAATTCTGTGCTATGGAAATTTGCTCATCTGACCCTTGTTGGCATGGTAGAGATAATTTTCCTCTGTCTTTTTAAACATATGGCTGGAAATATGCCAATACTATATTATTATTCATTTAAGATTAGTTATTTTAAAATAAAAATTACAGAATTTGAGAAAGAATTCCTGTCATTCTAATGGAACCCTTTTTATTTATCGATAATTTCCTCCCATTTTTATTGACATTTATAGGGTTGAAATTGTGGTGTGTGTATGTGCACATGTATTTTTTCCTTTACCATCACTTTGTATACATTTTTTTTTTTTTTTTGTCTTTTTCCATGTCCGGCAACGGATCGCAACCCTCAGTGTCGCCCCCGTACCAGACCGGGACCGGCAACGGGATTGCAACCCTCGGTGTTGCCCCTGCGCCTCGCTCAGCCAGTGAGCGGGAACCGGTCTGTATGTGGGATCCGAACCCTCGGGTGGGAGCGCCGCCGCGCTTCCCAAGCGGCACACTTATCCAGTGCGCCACTGGGCCGGCCCCTGTATACATTTTTTAATGTTGATTAATAGTGCGTAATCTCAATATATATATCCTGTTAATATTTATCCTTATAAAATTGATGCATGAAGATAATTTAAAAATACTAATATTTTCACCATGAAGACAAAGCTGCTGTTTTTTTACATTGTGATATACCTTTCAGTCCTTTTATAATACGTGTTATATAGTATATGTGTCTGTGTTAAGAAAATGAAGGCCAACTGTGTGTTCTTTTAGATATAATATATTTAAAACTGCTAGGGAATTACTGGTGTGTGAAAAGTACAGGTATGATGCCAAAAGGAAATCTAAGTTGTATGCTGCCACCACGTAGCTAAAATAGATACGTTATACAGTTTGGAACACCTGTACTTTCTGGAAACTTGTGTGAGGAATGGTAAGAAACAGTCTGAGGATCAGAAGTGACTAACTAAGCTAAAACCCTAAGAATTGGAGTTAAGAAAGAAGGATGATCTTGTTGCTAGGCAACCAACATTCCAGGAGGAGATCTCCAGACAGCACACTGGCTGCTCTGCCCCCAGTGTGACACGTGCAGAGTGTTTGTGAGAATGGCTGGACATCCCAGGCTCGCTGGCCTCTGAAGTCTGGCATGTATACTGCCCGAAGAACATACCCCTGACCTTCTCAGCTCAGTCTACAGCCCAGATGGAAAAGACAGACAGCTCTGAGACTAACCTTCAGCAAAGCCCCCCTGGGGTCACAGTGGAAACTGTGCTAGGGATGATCTGTCAAGATCTGGCTGTCATTGCCTTTTCCTATCAATGATTTCAGTGAGGTGAGATTGGGAGAACTCTAGACTCAGAGTAAAAAGGCAAAAATGACATATCTTTTCAAGCATATTCAGGACTTGAGAGAAATGTTAGGGGTGGGGAAGGGGGAGATAAACAAGGTCTGTTCCATCTCCGCCAGGGAGCAATCACATAGATTGCTACAGAATTGGCAGTGTGACTTTCTTACTCAAACTGTTAAAAATGGCAAACTTCGGTTCTTATAAGAATATGACTAATCAGTATCCCCAAAATGCAGTATTCTGGAGGACCTGACTGTTCTACAGTACAATTAATCATTTGCCTGATGCCTGAGATGTAGTTTGTACCTTTTTAACCTTTTCTGAAACACAAGAGAAGAAAACTATCAGATACTGAACTCCTTTTTGTCCATAATCTCTTAACGACATTACCAGTATCCAAAAATGTACTGAAAATAAAGCTTTCTTTTTATTTTTTATTAAAAAATAGGCTTAGATTAAAAATATGAGAATAGTTGGATGAATTCTTTATACCCTTCAATTAGACACCTTAATTGTTAACGTTTTGCTATGTTCATCTAGAAAGTAAAAAGGATTTCATAAGTTTACAGCAAATTAGTTTTTCAACAAAACTTGACCTGCAATGGCAGGTAGCTAGCTACATAAAATATTTCTTCATTTTACTATGGTGTGATTATTTACATATGTCATTGCAAAGCTATTAGTTATTTGATTATGAAGTATATCAGGCTGCAATAGTAAAAGCAGGACCGGATTGGAATCTACTGCCTGAGGGAGCCAGAGTGGTGTGCTGCCTCCTTCATCTGCCTTGTGTCTTGGCAAGCTGGAGTGCTGTGCAGGCATCTAGATCTACCCCTGAGTCAGGGATGGATGTACCAAAACAAAGGAGATATATGTACCATCCCTCAAGCACCCCCACTAACCCTCAGCATGATGGTAACAACAAGGGCTTTGCCTTAGAAGACCTCCACTGTTCATAGTTTTCCAATATTGTCTTCAGGGTTTACCAATTGTATGTCCTTGACAAGTTATTTAACCTCTCAAAGCTTTACATTCTTTATCTCTAAAATGAGATAATAATTATTTTTAAATTGTGGAGTTATAAAAAACTAATTAGATAGCACAGGGCCCATCATATGGTCAGCTCTAATCAATGTGAGAAATTATCATTACTACTCCATCCCCATTTGCTCGGCAACTGCCCAGCAGTGCCAATGCTGGGTGATTATCACAAAAGTCTGACTATAGTTCCTCTTCTTGCCTATAGTGATGTCTCTTTTCTATAGTAATTGTTATTGATTGTTAATACTGACTAATTAATCTTCCTGTAATACCACTGCTAAAACTGCCTACACCATCCTAGAATGCTCTTCTCTTGTCTTTTTCTTTAGTCTTGCAAATTGTTTAAGGCCCAATTTAAGTCTCACCCTTACTATGAAGCGTTCACAGATTTCTATAGCCCTCAATAATGTTGCCATCTAATGCATTCTTACAACATTTATTCTCTTTGCTGCTGCCTGGCACTTAGACTCCATAACATTATGGAATTTGCCTTGTTCTTTTAAGTAACTGTAGAGATTAGGATCTTATCTTTATATTTCTTTGTACTTTATCAGTGATAAGCCATGATAATTAGATACCATGAAAAGCTCTAAATGAATATTTGTTACTTGGATATAAGAGATTTTAATGTGTCCAGTGGTTTTCTCCTGAACACTTTAAAATTCGAATTAAGACTTTTGAAGCCTTAAGTCAAGGAGAGAAAAATAAAAACATGTGTATCACCACCATCCCTCTTCCACTGAAGACATTAAAATTCAGTTGGGTCTATCTTTCCCAGATGCACTTCAGAAGCTTTTCAGCTGTGGTCAAGATGCTTGGCCAATGGATCAACTGAAGCTCTATATGATAAATAATTGCCTCTTATCACTTCTTCATCCCTGATGAACACAGTAAAGACAGAAGGATTTAGGTGAAAGCAGAACCAGCCAAGATTAGTGAACATCTCTGGAAAGAGTAAAGCGGGGAAGGATTAATATTGATCATGCTTAGAGATGGGGAAGAGATGGGAAGATAGATGCTAAAGCTAAAAGGCCTTTCTTTCTGGAATTGCAAAAGAGTTAAAAAATAACAAAATACATGAACAAGAGTGTATCAGTGTTCTCCAGAGAAACAGAACCAGTAGACTACACATACACACACACACACACACAAATATATATGTACTGATATATATGTGTGTGTATACATACACAAACACATATATAGACATATATGTAGGGGGAGAGAGAGAGAGACTTATGAAGAGAATTGGCTCACATGATTACAGAGGCTAAGAAGTTCAACCATCTATCTGTAAGCTGGAGGTCCAAGAAAGGTGATGGTGTAATTCAGTCTGATTCCAAAGGCCTGATATCTGAAAAGGAGTGCTGGTGTAAGTCTCAGAGTCCAAAGCCTGAGAACTCTAATGTCTGAGGGCAAGAGAAGATGGATATCCAAACTCAACAAAAGAGAGTGAGAATTCACTCTTCCTCCACCTTTTCATTATGGTCAGACCCTGAATTGATCGGATGATGCCTGCTCACATTGGTGAGGGCAGATCTTCTTTATTCAGTCTACACATTCATATTCTAATCTTTTCCTGAGACATCTTCACAGACAGAAATAATATTTTACCAGGAATCTGGGCATCCCTTAGCCCAGTCAAGCTGACACATAAAATTAACTATTACGAAGAGAAATTTCTGTTCGATAATCAACCTGTGATGAGCTGTCACAGGGGACCAAAAAAAAAAAAAAAAAAAAAAAAAAAAAAAAAAAAAAAGAAAAGAAAAATAGGAACAAATGAAATTAGAGGGACAAAGTATTGTTGTTGTTGCTGTTGCTGTTATTCATCATAACGTTATTTCTGATAAGCTTTCTTCAACTCCTAGAGAGAGTCTTTGAGATAATGGATTGATATGGGAGCTTTGAGTTGGTTAAATGCACCTGGGACTAGTTACAGCAGATGTAGTGGTCATGCTTAAGTAAACTGAAATAAACAAACAAATCTCATTATGTAGTTTAGGGAGACTGCAGTAGTGAAAAAACACAGGTTGTGGAGGCAGATAGACCTGGATTTTCTGCACTACCATCCTCTAGAAATGTGACCATGGACAAGTAATTTAACTGTCAGAGCTTCAGTTTTCCCATACGTAGGGATCAAAGGGTGGTACTTGGTGAAGTATTATTATTGCTCTAGCTTAATGGAAAAATGCTCCTTTAATGCCCATTCTCTTGATCATGATTAAGTGGGCTGGACATTCATGTGTCCTCAAGCTTGTATATTAGCATGATGTCACCAATGGAAACTGACATAATACACATCAGAAGGGGACACAGAATTAACTGAGGCATCTCAATTGTAATGAACTCTTTTTAGTATGAATATAATCAGATGGTCAGTGATAAAATCCAAATCCCAAGATTTCCCGAAATCTGTACATGCCAGCATTGTCATTTTCATTACCATCAATCCAGTAAGTTTGAATTAAGAGTTTCACGTCTTTTAAGGAAGGATGTTTTGCTTTCATTTTAATTTATAACTCCACATCCGGATGTTTCCAATATACTTCTTTGGACAGAAATTTTTATGATTAACAAGTTAAAAAAAATGTTCTTCAGGATTTGAACATGAACAGATGGTGCTTTTCAGAGTATTTTTAAGAGTTCTCTGTATCTTCTTCATAGAAGAATTTAAACTATGAATTTATCACCATTTAACTGAAAATATATGGAAAGGGGAAAGTGACTATATAGTTTCGAATCTATGGCAATGCTTCTCCTTTACTGGAGATTTTTTTTTCCTTAGATTTAATAGCACTCTTGGGATCATTTGAGATTATTAGAATCTGAGTGAGAATCTGAGTTTATTTACAGAAACTTGAGATCACCTAAAATGAATAGATTTTTTAAAAAAATTAATCTCTTATCACCTGTACTTTAAAATAAGTATTTTGAAATTATGCACTAACATGCTTATTATTTTGCACTGGAAATTTGACCATGTTTAATAAGGTTGTATGTGAAGACTAATGGAAATGAATATAAATAAACATATTTTGTCAAACATACTTTATCTTTCCCTGACCATTGTGTTTTCTATCTCTATATAAATTATTGGTTCCCAACCAAGTGAACTGCTTAATTAAAGCTATGGCAGTATTTGGCAAATGAAGTGGCTTGGCTCCTTCTGTGTTATGCTGTTTTTAGATACATTCCAATGTTGTACAAAGAATATGCAAATAGAAATCATTTCATGAATTATGGCCATGGTCCACCCAAATCATTTCTGACAATGCTACCAAGAGATGTTTGAGAGTAAGCATAATCATTGTCCTTTGGGTTTCCAACAGCAGGCACAGGGTCTGGAATCTCCCTTAGATAAAAATAAATTTCACCGTCTTCCTTCTTTTCCCCTCATATTCACTAGCCATAATAGATTTGTAGATAATACATAAATAAAGGACAGGATCTTTTTGCGTCTTCTTTAATTTTGATAGTCAACAGGTACATATCTTTCCCATGTTATAAAATGTAAACTCCTAGAAAAACTGGGATATTTGAAAGTAACCCTAAGAAGTATCTTGTATGCGGCAGAGTAGAGGCAGTTGACAGAGATTGGTGATAAAAAGCTTTTGCCCATTAGCAACTAATCCCAGCTTCTATTTCAGTTTTACCCATTCTTCAAAGCTTTCCCTTACCTTCCAAGGTTAATCTGTTGCCTCCCTTTCTCTGAAGCTCCTTTAAGGGATTTATATGTTTGTGAGTCTATTTCCCTCATCAGATTGTAAGCCCCATGGGAACAAGATCTCTGTTTTACTAATCGTTAAATCTCCTGAACTTGCAGGACCTGGTGAATAGTAGGCACTCAGTAAACATTTGTGGAGTTGATTTAATTGAATTTCCAAGTGAAGCATCTTTCCTTGTCTCTTCTGAAAACTATTAAGTCACTCTGCCAGTGCTTACATTTTCTCCCTGGTAATGACTTGAAAATTTTCTGGCCAGTGGAACATTACATTCTTCCCTGGAACATTGTATCCTAAAAGAGTTGATGTTATAGTGGTGGTGGTTTTCACTGCTAATAGCAGGAGCAACATCTAATGAATACCGACTATGTACCAAGTACTGTGCTATATAATCATTTTACGAGATGTGTATTTATATCTCTATTTTACAGTTAGGGAAACAGAGGCTTTAAGGAATTGAGCAATTTTCCCAGCCTCACAGAGCTAGTAATATGCAGAACCAAGAATTAAGGTCAATTCCATATGACTCTGATATCCATGCTATTAAACATTACTCTGCATTGCCTTCACACTCTGTCTGCCTTTGTACATGCCAGAAAATAATTAGATGGTTAAGAAAACTTGATAAGTTAAACTGTTTTCTGAATAATTGTGAAACTTTTCAAAGTTGTTTTAAATAAAATCTTTGCTCTCCATCTGCAAACAATTTTTGCCAGAGTGCTGGTCGATGTGAAGTTGATGGGTATGCTTTCCATTTTACCATCTAGATTTGCTAATGAAAATGAAAAATAACGGGGTTCAGAAGAGAAAAAAAAGCTTTCAAAAAGTAGTACTCACATCATTGTTCACCCTGTGTTGAGAAATTTAAAAACTATCATTGAAAATGAGTCTGAAGTTAGTTGTACAGTCAGTTAAAAGTTTGTTGATCAAAGTTACATTGAATGAATAGCCATTGCTTACATTGCTTTTGAATTTACTTAGGACTTCAAATCTAAAATACTTAAATAGCTTTGGGGATGCTGGTGCATAATTTTATGATTTTTTAGTTTCTTTTTATTCAATCCACATATCATATTTCCCTTTATTTTTTTTAACCCTCTATTTATAAATTAGCATTTCATGATTGCATGGGGAATATATGTGTTTTGTTTTTTGTTCTGTTTTTACTTCTAGACAAGTCCATCACTCTAAGGCCTAAGAGCCTAAAGATAAAATGGTCCTATCTTAAGCAGAAAATTCTTAACTGAGATAACAAACATCAGACTATGAGGCCAGTTGAAATTAAAAGACTATTATAAACAACTATACGCCAATGAGTTTGAAAACCCAGAGGAAATGGGCAAAATTCTGGATACATACAAACTACCAAGGCTGAACCAAGAAGATGTAGAAAACTTGAACACATCAATAACAAGCAAAGAGATTGAAGCAGTAATCAGCAGTCTCCTAACCAAGAAAAGCCTAGAACTGGATGGCTTTACTGCTGAATTCTACCAAACCTTTAAAGAGGAATTAATACAAACACTTCAAACTATTCCAAAAAATTGAAACAGAGGTTATTCTCCCAAACACATTCTATGAAGCCAGCATTAACCTGTTACCAAACCAGACAAAGATACAACAACAGAAAAAGAAAACTATAGGCCCATATATTGATGGATATAGATGCAAAAATCCTCAATAAAGTATTAGAAATAGAATATGGCAACACATGAAAAAAATTATATACCACAATCAAGTAGGATTCATCTCAGGTATGCAAGGGTGGTTCAACATACACAAGTCAATAAACATGATGTACAACATCAACACAAAGACAAAAACCATGTGATTATCTCAATAGATGCTGAAAAAGCATTGAAAAAATTCACCATCACTTCATGATAAAGATTCTCAGCAAATTACATATAGAAGGAAAGTATCTCAACACAATAAAAGCCATATACAACAAACCCACTGCAATATCATCTTGATTCTGGAAAAGTTGAAAACTTTTGCCTTAAGAACAGGAATAAGGGAAGGATTCCTATTCTCACTTGAATCTGGAAAAGTTGAAAACTTTTGCCTTAAGAACAGGAATAAGGGAAGGATTCCTATTCTCACTACTCTTATTTAACAAAGTATTGGAATTACTAGTCAGAGCAATCAGGGAAGAGAAAGAAATAAAAGGCATCCAGATTAGAAAAGACAAAGTCAAACTGTCTCTATATGCAGATGACATGATCCTATATAGAGAGAAGCCTAAACACTCTACAAAAGAACTCTTAGAGTTGGTAAGTGATTTCAGCAAAGTTGCAGTATACAAAATCAAAATGCAAAAATCAGTGGCATTTTTATACTGCAACAACAAACTAGCAGAAAAAAATATCAAGAAAGCCAGCCCATTTACAGTAGTCACCAAGAAATCAAAATACCTGAGAATAAAGTTAGCCAGGGAAGTGAAAGAGCTCTACAATGAGAACTACAAATCACTGTTGAAAGAAATTAAAGAGGACAGAAAAAGACAAAAAGACATTCTATGTTCTTGGATTGGAAGAATTAACCTTGTGAAAATGTCCATACTACACAAAGAAATCTACAGATTCAACCCAATCCCCATCAAAACCAATGACATTCTTCACAGAAATAGAAAAAAGAAAAATCCTAACATTCATATGGAACAACAAAAGACCCCAAATAGCCAAAGCAATCCTGAGCAAAAATATTTAAATAATAAAGCCAGAGGCTTAACTCTACTCAACTTCAAATTATACTACAAAGCTATAGTAAACAAAACAGCATGGTATTGGCATAAAAACAAACACATGGACCAGTGGAACAGAATAGAGAACCTGAAAATCAAACCATATACCTACAGCTAACTGATCTTCAACAAAGGCAACAGGCAACAAAAGAAAAAGTAAACAAATGGGATTATATCAAACTAAACTATAACCCCCAAAGCACAGGCAACAAAAGGAAAAGTAAACAAATGGGATTATATTCAAACTAAAAAGCTTCTGCACAGGAAAAGAAACAATTAACAGAGTGAAAAGGCATCCTACAGAGTGGGAGAAAATATTTGCAAACTGTGCATCCAACAAAGGATTAATGTCTGGAATATACAAGGAACTCAAACATCTTAACAGTAAGAAAACAGGTAACCCAATTAAAAAATGGGCAAAGGAGCTGAATAGGCATTTCTCAAAGGAAGATATGTCAATGTCCAACAGACACATGAAAAATGCTCAATATCATTCAGCATTCAGGAAATGCAAATCAAAACCACACTGGGATATCATCTCATCCCAGTTAGACCAGCTATTATCAAAAAAGACACAGAATAACAAATGCTGGCAAGGATGTGGAGAAAGTGGAACCCTCCTATACTGTTGGTGGGACTGTAAAATGGTGCAGCCATTATGGAAAATGGTATGGAGGTTCCTCAAACAACTACAGATAGAACTGCTATATGACCCAGCAATCCCACTGCTGGGTATATACCGAAAGGAATGGAAATCATAATGTCAAAGGGACATCTGTACTCCCATGTTTATTGTGGCTCTATTTACAATAGCTAAGAGTTGGAGCCAAACTAAATGTCCGCTGTCAGATGACTAAACAAGGAAAATGTGGTATATTTATACAATGGAATACTACGCTGCTCTAAAAAAGAATGAAATACTGCCATTTGCAGCAACATGGATGAACTTAGAGAAAAATATGTTAATTGAAATAAACCAGGCACGGAAAGAGAAATACCACATGTCCTTTCTTATATGTGGGAGCTAATAGAAATAAATAAATAATTAATTAATTAAGAAAATTACAGCAATCATAATAACATATAGAACTTTTAAGAGAAAAAAACAGAACTGAGGTTACTGGGGTGGGGAAGGGAGGAAATGATAAAGGGCCATGAAAACTGATTACATTGCATAATGAAGAATACACTAATTATCCGTATTTGGTCATCACATATTGCACAATGCTATTGATATTCAATGCTGTACCTTACAGATATGTATAATCAACTGTGTTCCAATTTTAAATAAGTAAAAGTATAAATAAAAATAATTTTCTTCCTTCAAAAATAATCTACAGCAATGGAAATCTTCCTCTGAAAAGTAAGGAAGTGAATATTTGTCCTGGTTTGTGTTTTGACTTTGGGTGAAAAATATATACTCTAAAATGCACATCTTATGTGTGAATAACTTAGAATCCTAGATGTGCCATTTTAATCAACATAAAAACAGGAATGAAGTGGTTAAACAATACTCTTTGGACTTAGAGGTGCCAGGGTAATGCATAATGTTTTGGCACAACAAGTATCATTGTACCAATTTCTACACACTTTACATTTACTGCTGAAAGAGCTTAAAATTCCACAGAATACTGAAAATGTAGATTCTGCAGAGTGAATGAAGATCTGGACACAGAGCGTTCAGGTTAGAGACACAGATCATTTAAGCATTGCCCTTTTGCTGCTTACATTGTGCTGAGAGTAATAAAAGAAACAAAGACTCCAGAAGAAACTCACTGATCAAAACTCAGTCATTAAATTAATGGTATTTTGAGTAAGACTAGACTATGATTTAACTAACTTATTTAAAGTAAGAAGTGAACATCTTAGCACTGACAGCTTAGGTCAAGCATTTGGACTGCTGGAATTTTTCCTTCAGCTACACAGAATTAAGGGATATCTTCAGTAATTAGTGAGGAGAAATGGAGGAACAAAGACTGATATGTGAACAGTTAATGCTTATTTTTTTTTCCTTTTTGTCTTTTTTACTGACTGGCAACGGGATCGCAACCCTCGGTGTTGCGCCTGCACCGCGCTCAGCAGCCAGCGAGCGGGAACTGGTCTCCACATGGGATCCGAACCCTCAGCAGGAGCGCCGCCACGCTCCCAAGCGGCGCACTCTCCAGTGCGCCACCAGGCCGGCCCTGAACAGTTAATGCTTATTGAAAGTTCTGTATGTAATTCTCACTTAGGAGTGTGGATTTAGTAATCCTCAATAAAACATTTTGTCATCTTAAGAAAGACTTGAGTTAAAAAACCACTGCAAATTCTACTGAAGAAATATATCCCAAACTGGGTTGATGCAGCTAGGTATTACAATCAATATTCTGGTGCACATAAAAGGCAAATCCGGGCACACAGAATGTACCCGCCTCTTCCACATTACTTTTTGTAAGGGATAGATTTGTAAGGGATAATGATAGATTTGATTTACCAAAAACATTTCTTAAAGCTGCAAATTCCAAAGTGCATGAGCATGGGTTTCTCTTATCTCCATGGCTCGGGGACCTTCAGGTGCTGTTTTTCCAACTCTCTTCTGATCCCTCTTCCTACTTTCTGCAAATGACCATTCCAGCATTCTCTTAACCTTCCTTATTCTTCTAGTGTACATTTTCATGTCCTGAACACTTTCTAACTTGTAGAAGACTTCTTTGTTCCTTCTTAGGGAAGAAAAAACCCAGAGCTTTCCCTGATCCCAGAAGGACACAAACACATCCCATCCCCCCATGGTTATTGTTTTTTGGGGTTTTTTTTGCCTTTCTTTTGGTTTCAGTCACAAGCCCTTTTCCCACAAGAGCCTCCTTCCTAAGTGCTTGGAGTTTTGATATGTCCTGGAGGCATGCTCTATATTTACTTCAAAAAGTTTGCTGTTGACACAGCCTTTATTCTTTGTTTCCTTTGGAGATCACTCCCCCAAGGAAGGCTTATAATCTCATTTAAGAACTTGAGGATTAGAGTAGTAGTAATTCCATTTTAATTTCAAGGATTGGAATATTCCTTTAGGGCTAATGATAATTCTGTAAAGCAACCAGCATCCTATAAGGGCAACTCAAATCTGAGAACAATAGCCACAAATAAATCGAGGCAGAAATTTTAAAAATATGTATATACACATATATATTTCTGTTTTTTTTTTTTTTTTAAAAAGGCATTTAAAAGGAATGAAAGGCAGAGTATATGCCAGATTTGCGAAACTTTAAGTGATCCTGAACAGTATTTTGGGGTATCCATGCCCAGAATTAAAAGCCATCAGAGGAATAAGCCTACAATATTTGGGGTTTCTTTACGTGACTTCCAGCTGATTATCACTTCTTATAATCTGCTTTCTTTATTTCTCCACTAGGCATCATCACTGTATCATAGTCTGTCTTGCACAGTGGTTTACACCTGGGGGCAGTACCACCCCCCAGGTGCTTTTTAGTAATGCTTGGCCATATTTTTGTTTGTTGCTATGACTGGGGAAAGCTATGGTTTTTAATGGGAGGAGGCCAGGGTGGTAGCATATGGCAAGGTACAAGACAATCATGCACAAATGTCTGCTCAAAATGTCAGTAGCACCCCTTTAATAAACACTGAACCCCTTGAATTGGCACCCCACTTTTGTGTTGAGAAAGCTGGTTTTTGCCTTTGGGATTGGTTATTTGCAATGGATTCTCACAACCTGCTTCAGACCCAAATCAATGATCAGGCTGTAATCTCCCTTACTTGGCTTCGGCCTGAGAGGAAAGGAGTTTTTGGCAAAGAGAAATTCAGGAAGCGTGCTTGTCTTAGTGTACCCTATTCCCTTCTGTTGTAAAGCTGACACTGAGAACACAGCTTTAGGCAGGTTTACAGGTACCTATTTGCCCAGATGCTTCTAACTACGACAGTGAAAATTCATGCTAGGTAAGAAAAAAGAACGTTAGTAACATTTCTTTTATTGCTGTTACACTGCGTCCAGACAGAAGGGAATGCAAAACGTCAGTGCTGCCTGATGTCGTGGGCGTGAGTGTTGGCTCAGGTGCTTAGAATGTAATGTGTGGATAAAGAAAGATATAGAGAAAAGATTTCTGACTGAAAGGAGTTATAATAGGGTTACTTAACTTTTTTATAAAGCATTAAGACACTTGTAGAAGGTGAGGAGGCTTGTTAATAAAGTATCCGAGTGATGGTTTAAGGGATGGCAGGAAAGAGGTGTAGAAAAGTAAAGCCCTGAAACCATGGGGGATGGGATAGGTAATGAAGAGAGGAGAAAACGACAGAAGTAGCAATCAAATTGTACATTTGTCAGTTAATTAAGGATTTGAGGTTTGTCACCATGGCCTGATCTACTTTGGGAAACTTCAGTTTTTATTCATCTCATTTTAGGTTAAAGAAGAAAAAAAGAGGAACCAAAAAGCATATTCAATTTTCATCTATTCCAGAAACAAAATATAGTTTCTTATATGCTTTGCATCTACTTAAAAGTCCTTCAGATCAGTATTTTTTTAAAAAAAGTATTTGTTTGATGTGAAGCTGTTGCAAAACCTAGCATCACACCCTATTATCTTGATTTTTATGGAAACAATGTGTATGAACAAGAACCTCTAGAACCAAAGATGTGCCAAATGCCTGAAATCATGTCTGCAATTACCTCTAGAAATTATTAATACAGCAAAATGCAGGAAAAGAAAAATTGAATTATTTTCCTTTAACTTTCTCAACTGGATTTTTAAAAAATGAAGTGTCGAAGGTCTCTGAAGTGAATAACATGTCATTTTTAAAGTTACATCTTGGAATATTTTCAAGAGCTAGTTTCGAAACCTATTGTCAGGAGGAGATAATAGGAGGCTTTGCAAATGTCAAGGCAAAGGTCATATCTGGCATGTTAGACTCTAGGTCTGATCAACAGGCACTTTCTAATTTTTGTTGTCTCTAACTTACTTATGTGCCCTAACACTACTAGGTTAGTTTGAAGATATGATGAAAAATTCTGTACTTCAATTTTCTTGCAATATGCTGCAGTTTTATTTTTTGATGTGTTTTCGCATTCCTCTTACTATTATTTACGTTTATATCTGGCCCACCAAAATGTAAGCTCCATTAGTTTTTTTCTCTGTAACTATAGTATTGGAAATGTACCTTGCCTAATACTATGTGCCCAAGAAATGCTTGTTGAATAAATGAATAAATAAATGATTCATTTCCTTAATTACTATTTCACACTGCAAGCCCAAAGATAGCAAATTATTGAAAGAGCTTGGACCATACTGAATTTTTAAGCATATTCTCCTCAGAGTCGACCAATCTCATGAACCAAGCATTCTGAACACTCTCGGATACTGTGCACAAAAAGGTTAAAATTTTAAATCTCAACTACGCCCGTGACCTAAGCTTCTTAGATGTTTTGCTTTGGAAGAAAGAAATGGTATGGCATAGTTGAAGTACTTATTACATGAGAGAGAGGTTTTATATCATATATTTATTTGTCCAATAGGTTAAAATTTTAAATCTCAACTACGCCCGTGACCTAAGCTTCTTAGATGTTTTGCTTTGGAAGAAAGAAATGGTATAGCATAGTTGAAGTACTTATTACATGAGAGAGAGGTTTTATATCATATATTTATTTGTCCAATAAATCCTCGTCATCTATATGGTAATCATCCAGAAGGCAATACACTTACCCTTTAATCATTTTCTATTTAAGCAAACTGTACCTTTCAAAAAATTCCATACAAAGCAGTCATGTCTCAGGCTGTTTCGGCTCTAAATTTGTGTGCCATTTAATTAGCTGGACAGATGGCTGACTGACATAGGAAGGAGTTCTGAAATAAGTCACCAGGATGGCTGGGCACTTTAATGTCTATGTGTTTCAACAGGGAATCCCAGTTGGAAGTGATTGATGTTTTGAGTGAGTTCTCAATTCCACTGAAGGCCAGCTCTGTTTTATAGGCAGGGGTGAGCCAATTTTGCCTTCTGCTGACTTTTTTTTTTGCTAATTTCTTTAGTCAGGCTTAGGGTTCTCCTTGTGCAGCATCATGTTAATTCTTTCTCCAGTAAGTATTTGTCCTTTCCCTGGTGAGCTGCTTCCTCTCTGTTCATTCTAATTCACTATGACTACTGCATTATCTCTTTGTCCCAGCTGACTCATAGTATGATTCTTGTGCTTTTTTTTTTTTTTAAATCATTTTACTTTCAACTTGCTGTTTAAAAGACTTTGAAGTTGGTTATTTTCCTAGGCTGTCACTGATTTGGAATTTTTCTAGAAACATGTTAGTATAAATTATGCTGGATTGGGTTTTTGTCAATTTGAGTACAAGAATTCATTGCTATAAGAAGGAAGTTGGGATTAGAAGGAGGTTAATATCTTTTATACTTTGATCAAAATGTATTTTGAACCTCATACATTTAACACTTTGTTTTCAATGGAGATTGGTGGTCTCCGATTTTTGGTAGGTGACATACAAAATATTCTGAGACATGATCATGAAATCATAAGGATCATCAATAAATAATAATTACTGACAATGGGAACTCCTAGCCCTAAAACTCAATACTTTTGCTTTACACAAACAGGACTCCCTGTCTTCCATAATCCCAAAACCACACTGTAGGAGAGTACTTCAAAAAGTACGTGGAAAAATGGAGTTAAAAGTTAATGCAAATCTTCCCATGAACTTCTTGAAATACCCTCACACTTTCCTAATCAGATTGAAAATGTACCCTTCTCCTAACCCTGACTCTTGACATCTTTATCATTAGAACACCCCCCCACACACACATACACCTCCCCCCATAAGATCAGACCTCTTCCAAGTGCCCCTACTAACCACTCTGTCCTGAATACATAAACTTAATTTCCCTTCTAACCTATTGTTTTGTAATATAAAACTGTCTTGAGCTATCGATAAGTTATAAATTTCTGGCAGTTATCTTATGCTTCTTAATAGTCCACAATGTCAAATATATCATGGGTTTTTGGGGTGTGCAGTGATGTTTCTTTTTTTTTTTTTTCCTTTTTGTCTTTCTTCGTGACCGGCAACGGGATCGCAACCCTTGGTGTCGCACCCACACCGCGCTCAACCAGTGAGCGGACCGGTCTCTATATGGGATCCGAACCCTCGGTGGGAGCACTGCCGTGCTCCCAAGCACCGCACTCTACCAAGTGTGCCACCGGGCTGGCCCCTGCAGTGATGTTTCTAAGAGCCTAACTGAACCCGAAATTTTGTCCTGTTTGTAAGGCTGTTTCATGGAGTCAATTAAAGGAGCAACTTATCTTTACTGATTGACTTACAGCCACTGTAATGACTAACAGCCATTGTAATGATTGACCCAGCGCAGCCCCTGGCCTTTACAGCTAGTTGTTGAGAAGCCAGTGAAACCATACGGACAGCCTGAAGAGCACAAGTATTCACAGCTGTAGTTTGGTGGAGGATTCATTCTTATTACTTTGTGAGAAGCTCACATTCCTGCTGATTAGCAGAGAAGATCTACCAATTCCTTATTTTATAAATGTATTCCAACCTCAAGAGCACATATAAATTTTGCTTCCAGTCTGTAGAGAAATTGGAATTCTAGTCCTTGTTCCACCAGTGAGGGGCAAATACCACACATGGTGAACCCATCTTTCAATAAGTAGGAAGTCAATGGAGAAACAGGATCTCACTGTCTTCCTCTAATTGACTATAGAAAATCTTACCTGTAGCTCACTTGTTACATTTTTCCTTTAGCAAAGATCTTCCATTTCTACAGTGACTGAATATAGTTTATTTCTTATCATCCAACATAATGAGCTGGCAGCTTGCTATATTAAAAAGAGCAACTTAGGTTAGCTATGTGTTCTTGAGAAAGTTGTTTAACTTGTCTTATTGTCAAGGACTTCATCTAAAATATGGAATTCTGGAAAATGTCAAGGATCAAAAAATGATGCATTGCAAGTGAAAGAGAGAAGGAAATATGTTTCTTCTACTTTCATTGGGGTCCGTTTGATCCTCCTTTTAGATCATATGTGAAACAGCAATGAGAGAAGGTGGATACTATCTTCCTGACGATAACAGATAAAGATGACCACACACACAGACACACACACACACAAACACGCAAACACATAACACACACACAAACATGCCAACACACAACACACACACACATGCACACACACATGAATTAGGGATTGGGGGAGAGCATAGGACAGTTTGATGGGAGAAAGGAAGACTATGATGTTCATAGTTGATGAAGTATCATCAGTGGTGTGTGTTCGTTTGTTTTTTTCCAGATCAAGAATTCATATTGATCAAGGGTTCAAAGCCTTTGAGATTCTAATAAGCCAGTTAGTCCCATGCATGTGCTGTATTTTCCTTTTAGCTGAGGTCCTCAGTGCTCTTATTCTAAACTTTTCCCCAAGATGGTCTCATCTATTTCCATGAAATTGGGTATCATTTATTTACTGATTACCCTGAATTTACATCTACCAAAGCTTCTATTCTGAACTGCCACCTTATTTATCTGACTGTCTTCTCAGCATTTTCACTTTGATGCCTTACAGGAGTATCACACCAACATATCCAAAGCTGAGTTTATGATTTTCTATTGATAAATCTCCTCCTTCAGTGTTCTCCATCTCAGGGACAGGCCCCATCATTTGACATTTGATGATGCCAGATACCATTACTCATCTTCCTCCCTTACTACCTTTCACATATCAGTCAATTTTGATTTCTAAATATTTCTCAAGTGTGTTCTTTTCTCTCTATCTCCCTTGCTTCTAGTTTAGTTCAAGTCATCATCGTCTTTCACATAAACTGCTAAGTAGTCTCTCCATATCCATTCTTATCTTATGACAATCCATATCCAACATAGAATCCAGAGTGAGATTTCTAAGAAACTAATCTGATCACAATTTGCTCCTGCTTAAAATTTGTTGATAGCATTTCATCTTTTTAAGCTATAGTTCATAATACCTAATGAGCACCCACAAAATACCTAATGAGCACCCACTGCCAGCATTATCTCATGCCAATCCCTTTCTCCCTCCTTGTATTGCAGCTTCTCTTTGCCCATCTTCAATTTCTTGAGTATATCAAGTTCCTTCTCATATTGGAATTTTGTACATGCTTCTTCCTTTATATGGAATATTCTTCCTGTTTTCCTCCTGAGGATCTTCTAGTTTTATTCAATTGTCAGCTTAATTCACATTTCTTCAAAGGAAGCCTTCCTTGACTATCCACAAACTAGCCAGGATTTCGTATTATACATTCTTATAGTCCTTCGTATTTTTCTCTCTGTCTTCCCTGTTAAATTGTAGGTTGGTGAGGCCAAGGACCAGGTTTTTCCTGAGCATTGCTCTATCTCCCATTCCTAGCACAGTGTCTGCCATATATAAAAGGCAATACACAGAGAGGCATTGAATAATGTTTGTATGAAGTATACAATTACAGTACTTTCTATCAGTCCTTACAAACAAATATGACCTCCTATTTTGGTCCACCTCCTTTTTATAAAAGCTCATCACATAAAGGTACTCCCTTACAGAGTCCTTTGATTTCATTAATAGCCTCATGTGTCTGATTCCCCAACCATCTTTTTGGCAAACTGACTAAGAAACCTGTGGTGGTTAGGTTGTTGAGACCAAGAATTTTCATTAGGGCTCTTATTTCTAGCAAAAATGAAAGAAGGTGTCAGGGTCTAGTTTTTCCTCTGTTTTTCTACTTGTGCTTTGACACTTTCTTTAAGCTTTATGTGTAAGGTCATTAAGGTGAAGAGTGGTGTCATCAGGATTTGACCATCATGCTAAATGATCCAGCTCCATACCTGTGAACTGTCATTATAACTGTGGCCATCCCTCAGTTGTCAGTTGATCTGATAATTTTAATTAGATGAGGAACAGTTGCCTTATCCATTCATTGTTAAGACTCAAATTATTCTTTTTAGGAAAGATGGTTAAGAAATCCAAAGGTTGGGTGTTGTTCAGTGGACCTCAACATACTTTTTAAAAATTCTAGGGAAAAGAGCAGGGATGCTATAGCTCTACTAGCAGATGACAAAATTCCTGAGTAATGACCAGGAGTGAGCAATCCCCTGACCAGTCTTTTCAAGAAATCTTCTCTCATGTAGAACTGATGTAAGTGTTGCAGGATTTTATGGCTTTCCAAGCTTACAAACTCTAATTTGGTTGTCCTTTCAAGGCTTTGGTAAATGCATTAGTTATTGATGCTAATATAGTTAATTACCACAAACTTAGTGGTTTAAAACAACACAAACTTATGATCTTACATTTCCTGAGGTCAGAAGTCAAAGCTGAATATTAAAGGAATAAAATCAAAGTGTCAGCAGGGCTGCATTCCTTTTGGAGGTTCCAGGAGATAATCTGTTTCCTTGCCTTTTCCAGCTTCAGAGACCCTGTATTTTGGGGCTTGTGGCCCTCTCTTTTACGCTTCAAATGAACAACTCCGACTTCTGCCTCCATCATCACATCTCCTTTTCTGACTCTGACCTCCTGCCTCCCTCTTATGAGGACCCTTGTGATTACACTGGGCTCACCTGGATAACACAGGATGATGATAATCTTCCCATCTTAAGCTTTTTAAACTTAATCACATCTGCAAAGTTCCTTTTGTTATGTAAGGCAACATACAACTATTTAAAGGTTCCGGGATTAGTACATAGACATCTTTGCAGGGGACATTATTCTGTCTACCACAGTGAAATAGATCTAACAATTCCATATTTTTAAAAATGCCAATTAGACAGGATTTAAGTCTAGAAACAGAAAGTATAGACTATTTTTTTCTCTTGGTGCCTTACTTAAGGTCTTGATTTTCCCGTATAAAATGCCATGTATATATCACAGCTTATTATCAGTCTCTTTAAGTTCCCATCTTTGTTCAAATGTGAAGGATAATCATGTGTTAGCTTAAGTTAGATTTCTGAACTAATGGAAATTACTTTGTGACACTTTGAAGAGAGTAAGACTGTTTAAAAATATGAGACTATCGGGCCGGCCCGGTGGTGCACTGGATAGTGCGCCGCTTGGGAGGCGCGGCGGCGCTCCCGCCTGAGGGTTCGGATCCCACATGCGGACCGGTTCCCACTCACTGGTTGAGCGAGGCGCGGGAGAAACGCCGAGGGTTGCGATCCCGTTGCCGGTCCCCGGTCCGGTACGGGAGCAACACTGAGGGTTGCGATCCGTTGCCGGACACGGAAAAAGACAAAAAAAAAAAAAAATGAGACTATCCTTCCCATGCTTAAGTATGAAATTCAAGCATATTATAGCTGACTAAAAATAATAAAGATTAGGGGGAACTAAATAAAATCCAACTCAACCTTCATAATCTAATTTGCAACATTGACTGAGGAGCACAAAGATGGGACTGGTTGCAAGAGCAAAGATGAATCTAATTTGCAACATTGACTGAGGAGCACAAAGATGGGACTGGTTGCAAGAGCAAAGATGAATCTAATTTGCAACATTGACTGAGGAGCACAAAGATGGGACTGGTTGCAAGAGCAAAGATGAATCTAATTTGCAACATTGACTGAGGAGCACAAAGATGGGACTGGTTGCAAGAGCAAAGATGAATCTAATTTGCAACATTGACTGAGGAGCACAAAGATGGGACTGGTTGCAAGAGCAAAGATGAATCTAATTTGCAACATTGACTGAGGAGCACAAAGATGGGACTGGTTGCAAGAGCAAAGATGAATCTAATTTGCAACATTGACTGAGGAGCACAAAGATGGGACTGGTTGCAAGAGCAAAGATGAATCTAATTTGCAACATTGACTGAGGAGCACAAAGATGGGACTGGTTGCAAGAGCAAAGATGAATCTAATTTGCAACATTGACTGAGGAGCACAAAGATGGGACTGGTTGCAAGAGCAAAGATGAATAATCACTTTAAAAAAATAAGATTCTAGGACCTACCTGAGACATGTCCAGATAGGAAGTCTGGAGAAGTGTCTGAGTAACTCCGAAAGTCCCATCAGAAATTTTGATATGAAGCTAGTGTTGGAAACCTATAGCCTAAGTTTAAGTATGGAGTAATTGTGTTAATAAGTTGAAAAGTTAAGGAGAGAAAACGGTATGGAGATTGAAAGTCCCATCAGAAATTTTGATATGAAGCTAGTGTTGGAAACCTATAGCCTAAGATTAAGTATGGAGTAATTGTGTTAATAAGTTGAAAAGTTAAGGAGAGAAAACGGTATGGAGATGTAGATCTAAAACAGAGGGTGTCCCAGATATTATCCTCACAGATTCTATTTCCTACTTGTCAACTGAATTTATGGTATATTCCATGCCAGTGCATCTCTCAAATTAATGGATAAATAGAATAATAAATATAATACCTAAAACACTTCTTCCACATAATAGATTCTGAATAAATATTAGGTTACTTCTTTTTTGTTTGTTTTCTGTTAGTTCAGGTCTGGAAGATGTAATAAGCTCTTCTGTCAGGGGCATGTTTTCATCTGTAGGAAGAGGGTGATATTAACAGTTTGGGCTTATTACACTTGTATTTTGTTACACTACAAATAGGAAGGGTCAAAAGAGTTACTGTTATGAGGTGGGAATGTATATGGATATATTAATATATAAATGTGTGTATAATATATACATGGCAATGAATATATGTAAATAGACACAGAGACACATATACCCATTCATCCATCTATATGGCATTTCATGTCATCATTATCAATAGCTTTTGTGAGTTACTTGGGAAGTGATTCAGAAGTGATCCATAAAAATGATATTCAAATATACATTTTTCTGTTACGGAAAAAAGCATTCTTATGTCATTTTCTCATTAACCTATTAATTTTTAGGGAAATGAACTATAACAGACTTATTGAGAAAGCTGGTTGGAATATCTTAGTCTTTTCTTCCTCTAGGTGACTTTCTAAGCTTGGAGAACAGGACCGTGCTGGGAAGAAAATGAGAGCAAGAGACTTTCCAGTTAGACCTTTGACCTCTCTGAATGTTCTCATCCTACTTCACGGGCTCCTCTTCTTCTACCTGTCACTAAAATTACTAAAATATTACTGTTCTCAGGGCTTCATATACTCCATCCATTCTCCTTGGGTGATGTCATTCATTCATATTAGGCTTACAGTGATGCTAATGGCTCACAAATCTATATATTCACCATGGTGGCATAGATGTAGCCCATACTTTGCATTTATAAAATTGAGTTTTTGCATTTATAAAATTAATATATTTCCATCAAAATGTGCTTTATTTCATATATTTCCTAGCTCCATGTGTTGTACTTTTATGTCTTTGATTACCTTACCCAAGCAATAAACCAGGAGTCCAGCGGAATTGAGTACTTCTATCTTTGTGCTGACCCTTGTGCCACACTTTGTTCCAAAAGCAAGAGACCATGTGGGTACAGTGGAAGTGCTATTTGTAGTCAAGACTTGGTTTTCTGGTTAGGTATAGGATTTTTCTTCTATTATATCCTAATCTGGGACTATATATCTCCACTTGCATTTTTCCAGAAATATATTTTCTGTCAAGTTTAAGGGAATATTCCAAAATATTCTGAGTTCTCTGCTTTAGGAAACCCCTGAAATATCAAATTTGGATTCACAAAATAGATAAGTTAGTGGCTGATTATTTAGGTTTATTACCAATCACTGGCCGAGCACCTACTTGGCACCTACCAACCCAAGCATGGCACTAGGCTCTGGAGTTCAAGAGTTGAGAAGACACAGCCCATTCCCTCAGAGAGTGTAGTCTTGAAGAAAAAAATTACACGAAATGATTTATTTACAGCAATTGTATCACTGATTTTTAATTTATCTTTTGATTTATGTAGCATCTTCTCTGCATGCTTTTGGTTATCTATCAGATGCATAAAATGTATCAGACTTGTAGATTCCATAGAAGCACTATTACTAATTGAGGAGGGAGAAGCTTTTCCCCCTATTTTGGTTATATTAGGTTCAACCTTTCAGAGTTTGCCAAAGCCAAACTGCTTTCAAAAATGGCATTAAACTGAACTATCTTAACTCAACCTTGTCAATTTGCCTGTGACACTAGGAAAGCAATAAAAGGTTCAGCCATTGTATCCAGCTACCTTTTAGGTACTACTCACTACATTTAAAGTCCTAAAATGCAGGCAAGCCTCTTACTGAGCAGGAGACAGCACTGAAGACACCTCAGATCACTCAGTAGTCACCACTTAATGGCTATTTCCAGCCCCTGAAGCCTAGAAAAGAAGTAAGGTATCAGTGATTTGTAAGTCCAATTCTGTACAATACACACTATGGACAGTTTAAAAACAGATGTAGAACAATAGTGATCTCACACTAGGTGTAACAAATAGCAGATGGAAACCTAAAATTAACAGTTTTTCTTTGCCCTGTTCTTAATTGATAGCATTTCTCACAGATATGTAAAAATGTGTATGCCCGATCATTTAGAGGATATTAACCAGATGCTGGCCTCAGTTCAGTCACTGTTGTTAAAGCCTGGTCGTCAGATCTGGAATTCAAAAACTCATAGTATAGACAGATATGACTCTGTTCAATTACTCAATAATCATTTGCTTCTTCTATATGCCAGGCACTTGAGGATATTAACCAGATGCTGGCCTCAGTTCAGTCACTGTTGTTAAAGCCTGGTCGTCAGATCTGGAATTCAAAAACTCATAGTATGGACAGATATGACTCTGTTCAATTACTCAATAATCATTTGCTTCTTCTATATGCCAGGCACTTTGCTAATAAATTTTGCTAATAAATGACCTTTGTAGTATTTTCTTCTCCGAGATATTGGCCACTTCCCTGAGCTACAGATCACATATCTCTTTTGTGAATGAATCATACAAGTCTATGTGGGAGTTCTATGTCTCCCCAGTCCATCATTGTGCTGAGCTTGAGAAGTCTGCTTTTTCAGGTATCTGCGGCATCTTTGTACTCCGTGATTCCCTTCCAAACTCATCCTTCTCCTAGTCTAGGGGATTTTTAGTCATGGAGGTGGGAAGCTTTGCCATTTCTCATTTTGTGTTTTCCCCAAATCTCTAGGGAGTTCTTTTTGTTTCTCTGGCTAAGAGATAGACTTTTAAAACTCAAAAGCAAGGAATTGAATCCTAGTTTGTTTGTTTTGGGATCATCTCTTGCTTGAGGTGGTGAATGCAGAATAACCTTGCTGACCGAATGCAACAAAGGCCCAGGGGTATAAGAAAATACATGCATTTTTAAAGGCTTATGTACTTAAATTTAAAATATTTTCTACCACTGCAAATTTTTTAGTGAGCCTGGAATTTGGACAAGAGGAGATTTGATAGCCTTATTGGATATTCTGTCTAGGTCAGGAAAAGAACTAATTAAACATCCCTGCTCTGTAAGCCTAGCAAATTTTCAGTGACCATGATAGCAACACATGCCTCTCTCCCATGATTATTATTGGACCAAGGTCCTGACAACTTTTTCAGTGTTTACTACCTTACCCTTGATGTATTTGCATTCTTAAGATCTGTCAATGCTACAGTCTCTTTGATGTCCATGTTAGTTCCAGAAACACCTACCTTTCTTCCTATTAAGTAGTGATATGATTATTACTCTGTGCTTGGCAGTTTTTTCTCATTCCTTGCATTTTGAGCCCTTTTGAAATTTTGATTTTGTTCAAATCTCTTCTTTGTTCTAATAATGCTGGTGATGTTTAACCTTAAAAAACAAAGGCAAACCAGATACAGAAAATCCGTCTTTAAAAACATGGCAAATATTTTGTTCCTCATACCTTCCAATATTTGAACCTTGGGGCTCAAAGACCATTTACTTGGCTGTCCTAAAGTGAAAATAGCTCTCCCAGTGCACCATGGCTCATACTCTGCTACAAGCTAAGGAAGTCCGTACTCTCACATTGGTTAAGCCACAAAGGCTGGCAGAGAAGTAACTTCAGACACTTCTAGCATGTGTTCAAAAAGGAGTCTGTGAATGCTCTGAAACTGCGGAACGTAGAACTAAAACCAGTGGGAGGTCGATTTTGTTTCTATATGTCTGTCTGTCACTACACTGTGACTCCCTTGAGGGCAGAAAGTTATTATTATTCATCTTCGAATCTCCAGCTCCTAACTAGAAACAAGGTATCTGACAACAGGATGTACTCAATTAATGTTTATTTAGCTAGATTGAGCTGAACCAGTTTATATACTTACAAACATTATTCATTTCACCATAAAATCTGTACTGAGTACCTACTAGGTAATGAATATGTTAAGTATTAGGGATACGAAGATAACATAACTACGGCCTCTTCCTTTAAATAATTTATAATCTAAAAAATTGCTTTAGATATAGAGCAATGAAAAGAATATTAATTTTTGAGTCAAGACTTGAACTCTGCTTCTGCCACTTACCAGCTGGGTCACATTGGACATGTCACTTAATTTCTCTGGGTCTCAGCTTCCTCGCTTTTGAAAAAAATGGAGTAATAAATATTTCACAAGATTGTAGGGGAAGGTTTAGTAGACAATATAAGGTTTGTCTTCAATTATTACCATCTTTCCTTTCATCTGTTACTTCATCACTACCCTGTAAATAGAGCAAGAAATGGATTTCACACACCCAGATGAGAACAGTGTGGTTCAGTGAAGTTGAGCAATGTTTTTAGGCTCAAACAGCTACAAAATGTCAAGACAAGACTTCAACCAACATCTGCAGAATCAGAGTGATTTTCAGTCTACATCTTACACCTCCTTGGACTCTGATTCTATGGTGAAAGTCAGTCTCCTTCCCTCAATGTAATGTTGCTCATACCAATCATAACTTCTAAGTGAAGCTTTACTTTAAGACTCTTTTTGCATGAAAGGCAGAATCTTTTTGACTTTGTCATTGGTATCCTCCCACAGGCTCATGGGTTTTAGTTTCTGTTCTGTTTTTGTTTTGATAATTTGGAAGGGACAGACGAATTCTTGGTCAGGCTCAGGTTCTGACAGCAAATCACCCTGGCTTTGATGGTGTTCTTGTTGTCAGTGTGCCCAAAAGACTAGAGCAATGGGAGCTCCCAGAGACAGAGAGCACAGAATAGATGCTTTTCACATGTAATTTACTGAAATTTGAGATTACCCCAGTTTCCATCATTCATGACCACTACAGAAAACTGATTGTTAGAAGGAATCATATCTTACTTAATCATTCCCACAACCTTTTGATCCTTCCCTGTTGATAATCACTGCTTAGCATATTTCTTGCTGCTGAGAAAGTGGGAAGGCAGCTGCTGCAGCCTGCAGCAGATTCTAAGGTTGCTCCTTAGGGGGTTGGCAAAGGATACCTTGTGAAGCTAAGGATTTAAAAAATGTGTTTGTTTCCTTCACCCTAGAGAGGCTGAGCAATCAGTCCTGGGCTTTTCTTCTTTAAACTGTTTATGCTTATGAAGGAAATAATTTAATCAATGTGTGAAAGTGGATTTTTTTCTAAGCATCTTTGCTTTGGTGGCTTGTTTACATATACATTATAGTAGCTTTGTGGCTTTGTTTTATGCAGGCTGTTCATGCTAATTGTGCTAAGATATTTTTGTAAGGTAATATGGGTTAATGTTTTTTACTAATTTAAAATCAATAATTTCCTATCAGTTTTGAAAAGCTCTAGTCAATTATGTCATTATTTGGCTAAATTTAGAATTTTGGATGATTGAAATTTGCCATCTTCTTCCAGATATTTAGTGTCCAAACATCCTGACCCAAGGTATAGAGCCACTCTGAGTCACTGATGGACACATTCCAAAATAGATACAGTGGAAATGCATTAATGGATTCTACATGTCCAAACATGGGGTAGAATGAAAGGATATCTTTGGGGTTATAAATAGATCTTTTATGGTCACCCCTTCCTTTCAATGCATAACCTAGAATAATGATGGAAATAAGTTTCATTTCAGTAGTACATGTCCAAACATGAGGTAGAATGAAAGGATATCTTTGGGGTTATAAATAGATCTTTTAGGGTCACCCCTTCCTTTCAATGCATAACCTAGAATAATGATGGAAATAAGTTTCATTTCAGTAGTTCTGGGCCTTATAGAAATCTCTGCTGGGAAGAATTCTGAAGCTGTATCCAGACTTAGTAAAACCTACAACTGTCTTGATTGATCCAGTGTGTACCATGGATGCATCGAAAGTCAAGAGTGGTCATACCTAGGACATCATCTCTGTTTGGGCTGGAAGGTTTTAGCTTATGTGTAGCTGCTTCACAAGAAAAATAGAGAATAGCCTATTATGTATTTTTTTATGACCAGAGCCTTATGCAGGAGAAGTCTGGGCTCTGTGAGGCCCTTTTTGAAGACCGTTACACAGGTTTTCCTTAGTGTAGACCTAATGTAGTATATTAGTCTGTTCTGGCAGACAATTTCTATGTAGAAATTATTCATTGCTCAGCACCTATGAATTTTCACAAATCCATGCTTTTGTCTAAGCTATCTCCTCTGCCTAAAAACACTGTTTTTCTTTCTTTGTTTAGGGAAATTTTTGTCACTGCTTATGGGCCACCTCAAATACTGTCTCTTCCTCTGTAAAGTTTTCCTTGCCTTCCCAGGCAGGATGAATGTTCACCTTTTACATCTATCGAAAGCAATTAGTTCAATCTCTGTTACCTCACCTGCCACATTGCTTTGTAATTACTTGTTCACATGCCAGAATCTGGCCCAGAATACTACGCATATGTTTGTAGACTTGAAGTGCATCAAGCCTTGTTCAGAAACACCCATTAAAGCTTGTGAATTTCTAAAGTATATATGTATAGAGAATACAGTGGTTACAAATATTATGGGAGTGGTGGCTGAGATTGTAGAGGGAGATAGACAGTAAAGAAAACAAAGTCGGGCCGGCCTGGTGGCTCACTGCTACAGTGCACCGCTTGGGAAGCGCGGCGGCACTCCTACCGAGGGTTCGGATCCCACATACAGACCGGTTCCCGCTCACTGGCTGAGTGAGGTGCGGGCGCGACG
>NW_007729900.1:154433-184865 GCF_000696425.1 Galeopterus variegatus
TTTTTTTTTCATTTTTATTGGTTATGCCTATTCATGGGGTACAGAGCTGACCGTCCCCACTCATGCCCAGGATGTGATGGCCAGATCAATACTATCAGCATGCCCCACAAATTGTGATTATTCCTTATGTCCCCCACCTAATTAATCACTGACCTCCCTCTGTCTCCTCGCATCCTCCTTCCCACTCTGCAACCCTTGGCATGCTCTCTCCCTCTGCAAGTCCAACACACCACTGTGGTCTTTCTTTCCTTCCTTCTTTCTCTCTTAGCTCCCACTTATGAGTGAGGACATGCAATATTTTCCCCTCTATGCTTTGCTTATTTCACTCAACATAATTTTCTTCAAGTTCATCCATGTTGCTGTGAATGGCAGAATTTCATTCTTTCTTATGGCAGAGTAGTAGTCTGTTGTGTATATATACCACATTTTCCTTATCTAGTCACCTGCCAATGGACATTTAGGTTGGTTCCATATCTTGGCTGTTGTAAACAGAGCTGCGATGAACATGGGAGTGCAGGTATCCCTTTGACATTATGATTTCCATTCCTTTGGGTATATACCTGGAAGTGGGATTGCTGGATTGTAAGTTAGATCAATCTGTAGTTTGAGAAACCTCCATTCTGTTTTCCGTAGTGGTTGTACTAATTGACAGTCCCACCAACACTGTAGGAGCGTTCCCTTCTCTCCACATTTCTCACCAGCATTTGTTATTCTCCATCTTTTTTATTATAGCCAGTCTAACTGGGCTGAGGTGATATCTCGATGTGGGTTTAATTTGCATTTCCCTGATGATTAGTGATGTTGAGCATTTTTAAAAAATGTCTGTTGGCCATTTGTATGTCTTCCTTAGAAAATTGTCTATTCAGCTTCTTTGCCCATTTTTAATTGGACTATTATTATTTATTTTTTTACTGTGTAATTGCTTGAGTTCATTGTATACTGTGGATATTAATCCCTTGTCAGATGTATAGTTTGCAAATATTTTTTCCCACTCTGTAGGTTGTTGTTTCACTCTGTTGATTGTTTCCTTTGCTGTGCACAAGTTTTCTAGTTTGATATAGTCCCATTTTTTAATTTTTTCTTTTGTGGCTTGTGCTTTGGGGCTCTTGTTCATAAAGTCTGTGCCCAGTCCTAGTTCCTGAAGTGTTTCCCCTATATTTTCCCTTAGTAGTTTTACATTTTCAGGTCTTATACTTAAGTGTTTAATCCATTTTGAGTTGAGAGGTAAGAGACGCAGGTCTAGTTTCATTCTCCTACATATGGGTATCAAATTTTCCCAGCACCAGTTATTGAAGAGGGTCTTTCCCTTAGTAGTTTTACATTTTCAGGTCTTATACTTAAGTGTTTAATCCATTTTGAGTTGAGAGGTAAGAGACGCAGATCTAGTTTCATTCTCCTACATATGGGTATCAAATTTTCCCAGCACCAGTTATTGAAGAGGGTGTCTTTTCCTCACTGTATGTTTTTCTTGCCTTTGTCAAAGATCAATTGGCTATAAGTCTGTGGATTGATTTCTGGGTTCTCTCTTCTGTTCCACTGGCCCAAGCATCTATTTTTATGCCAGTACCATGCTGTTTTGGTTGCTATAGCTTTGTAGTATAATTTGAAGTCAGGGAGTGTTATGCCTCCAGCTTTATTTTTATTTTTTTTTTGCTCAGGATTGCTTTAGCTATTTGGGGGTCTTCTTTTGTTGTTCCATATGAATGTTAGGGTTGTTCTTTCTATTTCTGTGAAGAATGCCATTGGTATTATGATGGGGATTACATTGAATCTGTAGATTGCTTTGGGTAGTATGGATATTTTCACAATATTAATTCTTCTAATCCAAGAGCACGGAATGTCTTTCCATCTTTTCGCATCTTTAATTTCTTTCAACAGTGATTTCTAGTTCCCATTGTAAAGATCTTTTTCCTCCTTGGTTATATTGATTCCTAGGTATTTTAGTTTTTTGGTGCTTGTTGTAATTGGGCTTACTTTCTTGATTTATCTTTCTGTTAGTTCATTATAGAAGAATATAAACACAACTGATTTTGTATCAAATTTTCTTTTTACGTTATTGTGTACATTGAACCAAACATTTATAGTGGGAGAATTGTACAACTTTTGGAACTCTTCCCCCCCACACCAGACTTTAGTAGTTGTGTAGTTGTATGCTAGTCTGTCCAACACATTGCTCTCCACCATCCTTAAGAGAGTATCCCTTCCCAGATAGTGGTCTAGTCCACTAAAATTACTTGAAATTTTACAGTTTATAAAGAAATTCCATGTATTTTATTTCCTTAAATCCTTACCAAAAAAGATTTTTTAAAAACCCAAACCATGTAGACATAGAACTGTCTCCACCTCAAATGTGGTAAAACTCAGAGAGGTTAAGCAAATGGTCCAAGGCTGTGGAAAACAGCATAGCTAGGCCTTAAACTTAGATCCTCTGTGTACTGCAAGTCCCATGCTCTTCTATTTGAACTTCCATAACTCTCTTGTTATATTCATTTTACCACCTTTATCATTTCCTTCATTTTATTAACTTATTTATGTTCTTGTTTTGTCTCTTTCATTAGACTTTGAGCTCCTTGAAGTCCTTACATATCTATTTCTTCCATGGAAGTTCATGTAATGCTAGCATGGTATCTTGCTCTTTGTAAAGAAATAGTGCCTTGTTTCTTTACATAGAAATTAAACAAACATATTGTTTGTTCAATATACATGATAGTTTAAATAGTTAATAAGAAGTGAATAAAAGAAGGTAGTGATTAAAGAATGAGGAAAATGATAAAATTAATAATCATATAACGATGCCAACTTAGATGGTTTCTGTTTTCTAGGACACATTAACATATGTTAGAGGATAAAGAAAAGCCCATCTGAGACAGTCACGTAACTGAGGAGGCATTATGAAGGAAGAAAAGATAGGAGCTTTATTGAGGAGAATTGTCAAACTTCTTCAAATAGGGAGTTTCATATGGAGAGAACAGCCTAAGCAAAGGTCTAAATGGCAAGAGCTGGCACTGGGTCAGAAGCTATTACAGGCATGAAATTGGACAATCCATTTGACTGCAGGCTTTTAAAAGTGGAATTGTGAACTTTTGCATCCACATAAACAGCCAGGCCTGAAAAACTAAAGGTCGACTTTAAACTGCGATAAAAGGAGCTACAAAAAAGAAACAGCTATTTCAATGGTCGGGAGAATCCTGAGCCTATATGAATTGGCTAATGAACTCCTTAGGGAAGACAAGGATAGAAGTCAGGGTTGGGAGCAGGAGTTTTGTCTCCCTTTTCATGGAAGGAAGGGAGAGAGGAAGAAAGGAAGGAACTAATATTTCTTAAACCTCCTCTAGGTGCCAGTTACTATGCCAATAGTATGAATGTATAGCATTCAAATGATAGGAAACCAAGACTAAGAAAGGGTCAGTGATGTCAGAAGTTATGAAGCTGGTGGCAGAGCTGAGGTGTAAATCTAACCATACTGCACTTCTCTAATGCTTGTGAAGAAACCTCGTACACTCCTACCTCATTTCCAGGACTCTTCTTCACATGCTGATCCCCTTTTCTCCTTCCTTACCTGATCCCCTTTACCAAACCAGTTCTATTTTTTAGCTTACATTACCACCACTGGAAATTGTTCCCTGACCCTCAAACATGAGAAAGATACCCACTTTTTTGTTCCTGTAGCAGCCTGTTGCTACCAAATACCACTTAGTGGATTTATCACACTATATTGTGGTAACTTGTTTACTTCTTCATCTCCCTCTTATTGATTGTGAATTCCCTAAAGGCAGGGACTGAATCCATGTACCTTTTTTTCCTTAGTACATAGCATAGTGCATGACACTTAGCAGGTGTTCAGTAAATATTTGCTGGATGAAAAAAAAATCATTGAATGTTCTTTCTGACTCCAAGCTTATCTCTTTTCCACTCTCATTATTTATATCACCTCCACCCCCACCCCCACACTCTTCCCTTCATGGATAATCCAGTTTTCACTTGGCTTTGGAAAAAATTCTCTTTTTATTCCCAATGTTTTCGTTTTTCTTATTTGACTTTTATATCTCTTGTTAAATGTTTTGCATTAGATGCTGAAACACAATATTCTAAGACATTAGATACTGTGCCAAGCTGCCAGTAAACTGACAAATGATAAGAAGGCGGAGTTTGGTCTACCTGTGTGTGTTGTTATTGACACAGGTGTCCTTATGATTCTTTTACAGACACCATTAGGTGATTCATCAGATGAATTTCTTTACCAGTCAGCCTGGAAGTGCAGTATACACATGAGGTGGCTTTCCGACAGGAGGCGATGAAGAATGTGATTAATGGTGTGAATAAAAGTTCCATTAAAATAGCTTTTTATTTCCAACAGTAGAAAATTCTGTCCATACACATAAAATATATACCACCTACAAATGAAACCCTTGCTTCATTGTTAGAAAACTACTTTCTAAGGTTATATCAATCAGCAAGTACTTAATGAACTTTCTCTGCTATTGTGTTTGGCCCCACTGGGGGTAGGGTTGGACTTACAATATTATTGTAAGAATATGGCTAACACATGAAACAATTAAGAGGGTGAGGAGGCGTATCATTTAGTGCTAGTTTGTGAGCGAAGACAATAGATATAAAAGGATTTCAAAGAAGTTGAAATTTATTCATTTTCTCACACAACAAATGATTATTGAGTTTTGGTTGTGTGTAAAACATTGTGCAGGTCCTGGGGATTCTGAGATTAATGGAAACAGTCTCTGCCACCAAAGAGCTCCCTCTGAGATTACACATGTATGGCTGTTGTAACAATGACGTGAGAGACAGAGTGCCAGGAGGCTCTGTCTGAGAAGTCAGAAAGGTTGCATAGAGGAGGTGACTTTTGACCTAAGTCTTGAATTATGAATAGCAGTCTTCACTTTTCTCAAGAGGAAAGTGAGACAGTTGGTTTTTATTTTTTAACCTTGCCTCTACTTCTCATTGACTGTGTTCGTTCATGACTGTTATCATCAGCAGTGGTTGTTAAATTATATGGTACTGAGGAGGTTAAAGAGATCAAGGTATTTTGCTACAAGTGCCACATTTTATAGAAGAATTTTGTAGAATGAAAAGAAAACAAAGAGAAAAGAAAAAAGTTGCTTTATATTGCTTCTTCATATTCTATTGTGTTTGTCAGTTGTTACTTCCACAAATTATTTCTAATATTATTTCTTCTGACATTATTTATACTTTAATATGCTAATTATATTTTGATTTTTTTTTCAATATCAGTTGTACTTTTATGTATTTATATCTTCCTGTTGGATTGTTTTTCTTTGAGAACAGGAAATTACATTTTATACCTTTTTTCAAGGGAAGAAGTAGAAAGCAGCAAACATTTATTTAATGCTGACTACATTGCAAAACTTGTGCAGGATGTTTTATATCTGGTACTTTCATGTCTTCAATAATCCTATGAAGTATGTTGTATTAACCCATTTTACAAATGTGTAAAGTAAGGTAAAAAAGACTAAGTGTCTTGCACAAGATTATATAGCTAAATAGTAAGTACCTGATGTGTGATTCAGACACAGATTATCTGCCTCCTCTCTGCATCTTACTATTTCTCACAATGTTAGTTTTAAAATTTGTAGAATGTATTTTTATTAAAAGGACAACAAACTGATTAGTTCTCTTTATTTAAGGCCTTTGTCTCATTCATTCATGAACTCACAAAATATCCTGCCCTGTGCCAGGAGTTTTAGATTCTAAAAAGAAAAGATAATCATTGCTCTCATGGAGATTACCACTTAGTAGAAATATCTTGAGACACTTGTGAAGTTTCTTAATTCATCTCTTTTGGTAAGCAGAGAGTTTCAGTAAGGTTTACAATGTCTTGTTTTAACCAAATCTTTGACAAATGCAAAATTTCAGAGCAACTGCTTGAGGGAAAATCTCACTCAATCATCTTCCCAGGATGTCGCTCTCTTTCAGACCAGAGGTGCTTCTATCAGAAGTTACACTTTTTTTTTTTTTTAAATAGGACTTCCACTTTTCTATTTGGAAATAGTAGCAATGCATTTTTTTCTGGGTAACCATAGTCTCACCATTATTTCTAAACTTGGCCCTTAGGAATATGCATACTTTTAAAAACTTCTTTAAGTTAGTAGGCTCCAAAATATTGAGTGAATAACAGCAAGACTGACTGGTGCAAACTTCAGATTTGAAATAACAAGATGTCAGTGAGCTACAGATTCAAACAATGGGTCAAAGGTCTTGGTTCTTTTAAGACAATAAAGTGTGAAAGAATAGATTCAACTTGGAGTGTGATTTATCTGTGTTGAGATGCTAGTACGTATCATTCTAGGGTAGATGGGGAGGCACAGCAGAGCAGGAGTAAGTTTTATGATGGAGACTGGGTAAAGTCTGAAGAATATGCTAAATGTATACCAATTTAGTGTTAAGAATACACCTACTACAATATTTAAAACCTTTGCTTACGTTTCACAGATAACTTCTTTAAAACCGTAGTATATTATATACCTAGAAATTAACAAATTCCTTTCCTTTTCCATAGACTCCTCCCCTAACTTTACAACATACTAGTTTTCATCTCATTAAAAAAAAATCAATACTACTTCTTTTTATATTCAAATTACTCACTGAGGACTCACTTTATACATTTTCCATAGACTCCTCCCCTAACTTTACAACATACTAGTTTTCATCTCATTAAAAAAAAAATCAATACTACTTCTTTTTATATTCAAATTACTCACTGAGGACTCACTTTATACCAAACGCTGTGCTAGCTATTTTTCATAATCACATCTTGCCTTGATCTTACCTTCTTACCTCCTCAGGAAACATGTTTAATCAGTCGACTCCTTTCATGTTTCTTTAACCTCTCCTTTTTAATAGAATCTTCCTATTTAAAAAGAAACAAACAAATTTTCTATTTTGACTTTCCTTCTTCTTCCAGCCTCTTCCTACCTTCCTGGCTCTGCTCCCTCACCTCCTGTTTACATTTCACCTCACTCTCTGTGCCTCTAAGATTTTTGTCTAGAAATTTGTTTTCATTAAAGTTACCAGTGGCTTCATAGATGCCAAACCTCAAATTACTTTGACCTTCTTGTGGTATTTGAATTGGACACACCTCACCTATAGAAATTCTCTCTTCCTTTGGCTATGACAACAAATGCACTTGGTTCTCCTATTCCCTCTATGACTGTTCCTTTTCAGTCTCCTCAGATTTATTTTCTCTACACTTTCCCTATCTAGGAAGAACTGAAGCAAGCCTAGTATGGAGAAGGGGCAGAAGGCGGCTGAGCAGAGACAGGATAGGAGAGGCAGAGCCTTGAAAATTGTGCTAGGGAGTTTGGTCTCAGTCTTAATGGCAGCGGGAGCTTTTGAAGGTTTTGAAGCAGGGTTTGATGTGATCTGATTTGCAATTTAGAATAGAGGCAGGCAGGCATGGAAGTGGGGTTAGACTAGCCACTAGAAAATTAGAATAAGCTTAGATAAAGGAGGATGGTAGCTTGGACTAGGATAGCAGCAGTAAAGATGAAAATAAGTGGATATATTCAAGGCACATTTAGGACATAGGTAATGAATTGTATGTGAAAGGTAAGAGAACAATAGTTTATAACTTGAACAACCTGATGGATGACAGATCCATCACTGAGAAAGGAGAAAGTTTGAGGTACATCAAAAGAAGAAAGCCAGTGAAGCTGGTGGTTGAAGGGAACCCACTTGATAGCTCTGTCTCTTCCGTGTTAATGGAACTCAACTGTTTTGGTTTCCTAATAGCTTTCTTGATGTGGAAATGCCGTGACCTTTTGCAGACTTCATTCTCGTTGGCATTGTTGTACATACGTTCACAGGATGAAATAGGACAGCCCATTAAATATTGAGAGGACTATTATTTGGAAGAAAGATTAAAATGATTTTATGTGTCCCTAGAGAAAAGGGAAAGACAGATTTTAGCTAAGCATTAATAAAGAAATTTATACTGATTAATAAAAAAGAAAATGTCAGGAGATGGTAGTAAGGTCCCTGAGATTGGAATTGTTTATGCAATCCTCTGTGGCCACTTTCTGGGATTATGTTAGAGAGTATTCTGGATGAAGGAGAATCTGGGAAGGGGAAGACCAAATAGATGATCACTAAGCTCTGTTCTAACTCTGAGATTCTGTGGTTCTGTGAAGTTTCCATGTTCCTCTTCTTCCCATTGTGACAAACACAGGAAGTTCTGAATAAGTATGGCCTGAAGAATCTCTCCTGGGTGCTGACTGCTTATTCATTCAGAATTTTGTCATTTCTTTGAGTGCATGTATAAGAGCACAATTTATTCAGAACAGTCACTCAGCAGTAAGACACTGAGAATGCATTAATGAAGCTACAGTAATTGAGGATTTTACCCAAGTGTAACTCCTGGCCCTAACTCATGCATAATTCTTCTTCAGTATTGATTGTGCCTTTCTTAGCTAGCAAGGAGTGACCGCCTTGGAAGAGCTGCATGTTTTAATTATGAGAGAAGATGGTTCTTGCTTTTGTGACCCAAACAAGAGAATTGTTTGCTTCTGGAAGTATGGAATCTTCCAGAATTCCATTAGGAGATAGTGGGGAAATGTCCCCCTCCTCAGATATTTCACTAGCTACGTTGTCTTAAGGCTGTCTGCTGTTTAAGTAAGGAATAAGGCATTTCATTTTTTTTAACTATTGTTCACATTAAACCATTATTCACTTTAAAATAGCACTTCTGTCAGTAAACATAGTGCTGGATCTATTACCCAATTATCACTCTGATACACACACCTTATCCATGATGCAAAATGGAAGTCATATTCATGAGCAGGTGCCAGCATGTATAATAATAAATGTGAAATCTAAGTGTGAAACACCAATTCCCTGACCACATTCTCTGTGTACACCAGTATCAGTTAACATGATGCAGGAACATGATTAGTTGGTTGAAGCTCAGCCCTCACGAATAAGCCTCTCTAGTGGTTTTAAAGGCTTAACTCTCTGAGCCCAGTTGACACAACCATGGAACCTCAAGGCTTCCTGGCCTCCATTTCAATCCATCAACCAACTATTGTTTCCTGAGCACCTTCTAAGTATGAACCGTGCTAGGCAGATGCTTAGAGAGATTTAAAATAAAGTAGATAATTTAGCAGCTGCCCTCACAGAGCTAAGTCTTCTCAATGAGAGAAGTCTTCTTGCACAAAAATATAATAGAAGAAAATATGTGATGAATGTTGCAGTGAGTGGTGTTTCACAGTAAAGGAATCACTGTGGGGTGCAAAGAGTGGTCCAGGATTTCTAGGTGGGTAGGGTTTATACTAGACTTTAATACATGGTTTGGATTCATCTCAACAATGAGGAATGGGGAAGGCATTTAGGCAGAAATCAGACATGGAGGTAGTTATGCATAAATCATGCTTAGGGTCCACAAGTGACCAAATTTCAAAATGGCTCACCTTAGAATTTCCTTTGAGCACAAATGATTCAATTTCTGAACAAAGATTTAGGCTAATTTTGGAATGTTTTGCTGCATGAAAAAAGGAGACAGCAGTTTTCAGTAGATGTGTTCGCCCTTGGTAAACTTAATGCTGAGTAGTGAGTCCAGTTGCTACCAAGAGTAGTATGATTGGTAGTGGTGGTAGCATCAGTTGTTACTTCACAGGCTTTACATGTGTTAACTTAATCATCTAAGAACTCTAGAGGTAAATGCTAATATCATTCCAATCTTGCAAATGAGGAAACTGAGGGTCAGAGAGGTTAAAAAAAAAAAAGAAAAAGAAACTTATTTGTAGTCTTAGATAAGTTTCTCTCTTCTTTCTAACATAGGTTTATATTGAGGAATAACGAGATTGGAAGAGAGGCAGTGATTTGATGCTTAAAGTTAAACCAAGAAGTTTAGGTTTTATTCCATAGTCTGTGGGTTGTTGTTGAAGACATTTCTGTGCTTATTGCCTGTGTGAACTAGGCTGGAACCCAATTCACCTCATCCTATCAACACATAAGCAATGGCTGGGCTAATCTCAAGTACTATGAGTCAGTAGCAAACTAGGTCAATTGGATTTTCCCATCCCCTGTGGCTGTAAAGGCCCACAGCAGCCTCCAGAGCTCACATATTGTTTGTTCTTTCACATATTCTTTAAGTCGTCATAAAATGAGACAGATCACTCAGATCAAATTCTCTTCTAGTATTCAATCATCTTGCTTTATACTTCTCCTGTCTATAAAAATCCTCCGGTAACCAGATTTCAAGATGGCTCACATTGGAATTTCCCTTGAGTACAAATGATTCAATTTCTGAACAAAGGTTTTGGCTAATTGGGGAATGGTTTGCTGCAAGAAGAAAGGAGACTGGGGGGGTTTTCAGTGGACTTATTTGCCCCTGGTAAACTTAAGGATTATTGCTAATGTCATGTGGCAGAAGAAAGCCTTATCCTGCTAGACTGATTTTCTGTGATTCCTAAGACCTAGCACAGTGATTGATGCATAGTAGGCACTAAATAATTGTTTATTTAATAAATGAGAATTGAAATTGGAACTAATAATATGTGTCTTATTTTAAAATATTTGATTTGAGGGAAATTTAATAGGGTATTGGGGTAATGTTCGAACAAGACAAATAAATTGTCCAGCTGCTTCTCTCAAGAGTTTTTCTATCACCTAGGGAGAATGGGACAGTCCACCACTTATCCAGTGAGAAAAACTTGGTATGATAAAGAAACTGCCCTTTTTCACTTTATAATCTCTTTAGTATAAAAGACCCCGACATTCATTGGACCAAGTTTGCCTTTCGAGTTTGTCTTTGTGTAGCCTCCAAAAAGACAATGTGATCCAGTGAAGAAGCAAGTAGTGTTTGTTATTCAAAGTCCTTTAAAAGCACAAACTCTCAGGAGACCTATAGTCAGAACCCTGCTCCTCCAATTACACTGCAATAAAAGGCAAGTAAATGGCCACTCTGGACCTCAAATTCTTCACCTGTAAAACTGAAGATAATAATACCTTCTTTTCTGGAATCTTAAGATGATTAATGAGAAAATTATGTAAAGCTCCTGGCACATAGCGGGTGCAAAATAAATTTAATGTCACTTTTTCTTTCCGTTTGTCAAGTGAATGGTTTATACAATTAAACAATAAGTATAGCTTTGCTAAATATGGTCTATGTGGACTTTCTGGCCCTGAGTTACTATGGAAACTTACTTTTTAATTTTATTTTTGCCTGGAAAGACATTTTCTCTAGTATTGGTAATTTAAAAAATTAAATTGTACTATTAAAAATCTACTGAATATATATGCCAAGCCCTTTTTTGTACTTTATTCTTATTATCCCAATTGCCTTCTAGTATATTTATTTTATTTTATTGTAGGGTGGGAGTTGATTTTTCCCAATAAACATACCTCTGGCACTGTAAATCACACTATATTACTCTTATTCAAAAAATAATTATCTTAAGTGTACACTATCTTATATTGCAGCATTCTAGCCAAGGATTCTTTTTCAGATATCTCAGATCATGAGAGATCAGGACTATTGCTCTCTAAATCAAGAATGGCAAACACATACCATAAATCCTGTTATTTCCCTCATCAATGGCCATGACACTCTTTCCTAATATTCCAGGTTTTCTCTCAGAATATTTCTGAACACAACACTGCGGAAGGCAACTATCAATAGGTTGGTGTTAGCACATGAGTTCATACATTTTGCCTTTCATGGACTAAACCATGATCAGGGTTCAGACTTCCAACAAAGTTGCTTGATGTTGTGCCTGAAATTATATCATTGTATACATATCATGGGTTAATAATGCCTTAGTTTGAAGGATCTCTTTGAAAATGTTTTTACCCCATGGAATTCTTAGCACAGTGTCCATATGAGGTCAGCTGCAGTTTATCAGCCCTGAGTTCATGGAGAAGGATTGGGGCAAGGCTCGATGTATACAAAAAAGTGGCTATAGCTACAGGTTTCCTGCACGTTGACTCGCCACTGAACTAGAAGGTAAATATAGACCTGAAATTTATATTCTAAGTGGATAAACTAAAGTTGAACTATCAAATATGTTAGTTAAAAGTTTCCCAAACTTAATTTACTTACCACCTTCATGATTTTTGCCATATTCATTTACCATTTTAACTATTATTTAATTAACATTTTCTTTATTGTGGCTCATTTATATTTAAAGTTTATTTAAATACAAAATTTTGTATCACTGTCATGAAAATCTGTGTCACTTAACATACATAAATGTAACTATAAATATGAATACTTTAAAAATTAGTCTGTCATTAAATTCTAGCTAGAAACCTGTCTGTTAATGCCTCTAAGAAGCCAATTATCTTTTTGATTAAAATGTGTATATATATAAAATGTATTGTTGAAATTTACAACACAAAATGAGACATTCTTCATGATAAAATCAGGAAGCTATTCCCCCACTTCCCAAGTTGAAAAGAGATTACTAACTCCCCAACAAGTTGGTTCTGTGAGTTTACATCTTACTGCTCTAAGTCCATGATCATAATAGACAGCATGTGTGTATGCATGTGTGTGTGTAATTAAATAGACATAGCATTGCTCAAAAAACTGATCAGCATCTTTCTTAGTCCATTTTGTGCTGCTTTAACAGAATGCTTGAGACCAGGTAATTTATACTCAACATAAGTTTATTTGGTTTACAGTTCTGGAGGCTGAGAAGTCCAAGAGCATGGTGCCATCTGGTGAGGGCCTTCTTGCTGCATCATCCCATGGCAGAAAGCAGAAGAGCAAGAGAACATACCAGAAAGAGAAAAAGGAGGCCAAACTCAACCTCTTATCAGGAATATACTCCTATAATAACAAACCCACTCCTGTGATAATGGCGTTAATCCATTCATGAGGGCAGAGCCACATAACCTAATCACTTCTTAAAGGTCCCAATCACCTCTTAAAGGTTTCATCTCTCAACATTACTGCATTGGGGATAGAGTTTCCAACACATAAACATTAGGGGTCACATTCAAACCGTAGCAGCATCTCTCTGCAGGCCAGAAATGGAACAGAAGCATACAGCTGTCAATGGGGGCTGAAGCCACAAACTTCCTGAGCTCCCAGTTGGGCAGGCACTTGGTTCCAATGAATTAATAGGTCTGAGAAAAATCACACATGTCAAGGGACCAGAGCCAGACTCACTGAGTTAAGTGTCATATATTCATATAGTGAAATATTGTACAGCAATGAACTATCTCCAAATACATACAGCAATATGCATGGGGCTCTCAAACATAATATTGTTTGAAAGAAGACAAACACAAAAGAGTACACTCTGCATGATACTCTTTCATAAGGTACAAAAACAGATAAAATTAATACAGGCTTCTATAAGTCAGTATAATGGTTACTCTCGGGGGAAAATGACTGGTGGCAGCATAAGGAGGGATTCTGGAGTGCAAAAAATGTTCTGTTTAATGCTCTGGATGCTGGTTTCATAACATGTCCTGTTTTAGAATATTCATCCTTTTATTCACTAGTAATATGAACATTTTTCTATATATATAGAATTTAAAAAGACAACTCCTTAGAGTACAGAAGTTCACTGAGAACTAAAAAAATACAAATAATTTCACCCACATATATGTCATAGTGAAACCACAATACATTGTTGAATAGAAGTGGTGAGAGCAGACATCCTTGTCTTGTTCCTCACTTTAGGGGAAAGCATCTGTTCTTTCAGTATTAAGTATGATGCTTGCTGTGGGTATTTAATAAAAGTTTACTTTTTGCTCAGATCACACTACAATAAAGTTTGCTGAAGTGAACTAGGTGGTGAGGTCCACTCCAACTAGTCATTTGGGGATCCAGGCTCTTCCTTCTCTAAGTCTTCAGAGTTCTCTCTGTTCAACTGGCTGCTGGAAAAATAGTAAGATGTTGCATGACAGATTTTTAAGGGTCTGGCCTGGAAGAGAGGTGCATTTTCTCTTCTTTCATTCTGCCTGCCAGAACTCAGTAACAGGGACACACCTAACTTAAAGTAGGACTAATATGTGGCAGCTAGGATGATCAACCATATTAGTTTGCCCAGGACTGGGAGATTTACCTATATGTGGGACTTTTAGTATTAACTGGAATAATTCTGGATAAACCCATACAGTTGCTCATGCTAGTAGCACAGCTTAGATATGAAATCATATCTGTATTTTTAAAAAAATATGCCTTCTATTGAAGAGAAAAATTAAGTAGAGAGAAAGGAAAACATTTGTTCATCTCATGCTAGTAGCACAGCTTAGATATGAAATCATATCTGTATTTTTTAAAAAATATGCCTTCTATTGAAGAGAAAAATTAAGTAGAGAGAAAGGAAAACATTTGTTCATTCAAAAAGGCATTAGAGCAAGGTTAAGAGCACAGACTCTGTAGCAATAATTTTTGCTTGAATCTGGAGTCCATGTTTTTGCTGTATTATTGATTAGCTTTGTGAGCTAGATGAATTATTTAACCTTTTGTGCTTTACTTTTCCCATTTTTAAAATGACGATAATTTTAACTACCTCTTAGACTTGCTATGAAGATTAAATGAACTAATATTTGTAAAGCACTTGAAATAGTGCTTGGTATAAGGTTTTGTTAAATAAATAAACTAGTATTTATTGATTAACTTTTATATGCCAAACACTATGCTTTGTGTTGAAAGTATACCAATTAGTCGGAAAGACATGGCCTTTACCATCAAAGAATTTGTGATCAGAAGGTAGGGCAGAACTTGAACAAATAGTTAGAAGTGTATTCATTTTATAAAAGAAAAGAGTCTTCTGCTGCAGTTGGGTGCCTTAATAAAGATCATGTAAATAACATCCATTTCTTAACTTGTATTCATTTATTCATTCAACAACTATATGTTTACTGTCGTTGCATGCCAAAAACTGTTCTAGCTGTAGGAGAGGGGACATAACAGCAGTGAAAAAGACAATGTCATAGCTCTTTTGAAATTTAAGCTTTCTTAAGATGAAGAGAGAGTGCCAAAGTAAATAAATTGTAACAATATCAGATTCTTTATAAGTACCACTAAGAAAATAACTTGAGAAATGTGACATATTGTGACTAAAGAAAGCATAGTCAGGAAAGACCTGAGAGACATTTGAACCAAGGCCTAGAGAATAAGAAAGAATCACCTGTGCTAAGAGAGGGGGGAAAATCATTCCAGGATGAGGCAACCACAAGCACAAAGGCTCTGTGGCAAAAAACAAACAAAAAGCAAAAGAATGTGTTAAGGCCTAGAAAACAAAAAACAGATCAATGATATTGCTTGATCAGAGAATAAAAGAGGAATGGGGCAAAAGATGAGGTTGGGTAGATAGGAAGGGGCAAGTATTATGTAGGGATCTAGATGAAATGAGAAGCATTTTAGATTTTGGAATGTATTTGATAGAGTTGGGATGTATTGTCCCTGCCAAAACTCATGTGGAAATTTGATCCCCAACGTGGCAGTGTTGGAAACTGATTGAGTCATGGGGGCGGATCCCACATGTATGGATTAATGTTCTCCCTGGGGGAAGAGGGGTAGTGAGTGAGTTCTTGCTCGGTTAGTTCCCGTGAGAGCTGGTTGCTTAAAAGACCCTGGCACTTCCTCTCTCTCCCTTACTTTCTCTCGCCATGTGATCTGCTTGTACCCACCAGCTGCCCACTGCTTTCTGCCATGAGTAGAAATGGCCTGAGGCTCACACCAGATGCAGCTGTCCGAGAATTGTAAGCCAAATAAACCTCTGTTCTTTATAAATTACCCAGTCTCACATAATTCTGTTATAGCAACACAAAACGGACTAATACAGTATTCTGTGTGTATTGAGAAGTCATTGGTCTTAGGTGAGTGAGTGACATGCAGTTTCATGTTTTATTGTTGCATAACAAACTATTCCAAAATTTAGCTGCTTAAAACAACCACCATTTTATTATCTCTCACTGTTCTGTGGGTTGACTTGTTTCAGATGGGCAGTTTTTTGGTCTGATCCGTAGTCTCTTATACCGTTACAGACAGAGCTGGGCCTAGACTTACTTAGAAGGTTGGTTCAGATGCCAGACAATTTGGCCCCTCTTCATCTCCATGAGGTTCCTTTCAGAACCTCATCTTTCCATTTGTTTCTCCCTGTGACCTCTCCAAGTGGGCTTTTCAGCTAGGTAACTGGACATCTTACATGGTGACTTCAGGGCTCCCTAAAGCTCAAACTGAGAAGTTGTCATACCTTCTTCAGGCATAGGACTGGAACTGACACAGTGTTTCCTTTGTTGTATTATATTAGTTAAAGTAAGTCCAGGCCACGCCTGAGTCAGTGGGAGGGGACTACATGAGGGCATGGATACGAGAAGCTGTGGTTCATTAAGGACCATCTTAAATACTAGCTATCATAGTCTGTCCTCTGGCCCCAAATGATCTGTGTCTGTCCCACATACAAAATAATCTTTCCTCCTACCCAAATATCTCAAGTTTCATTCCATTAAAGCATCAGTCCCAGGCTTAAAGTCCAGGATCTTTTCAGCTAAGTCTTGTGTAGGTACTGATGGGGCTTCAGAAGATCTGAAGACCTGTGAAAAAGGTCAAAAGTCATCTCTTCCCCACATACCCAAACATGAAATGGTGAGACAGGGATAGGAGTATTGTAATGGACACTCCCATTAAAAAAGCTGGGGTTGAGGAGGCACATAGCATTCACTGGCTTCTAATCATTCTAATTATTCTAAAATCTAGCTAGACACATGTCACTAATTCACTGTTCTGGGAACAGAGAATGTATGTTGATTAGAGAACATTTGTGTTTTCTGGGCATAGTTCTCTTCAGTTTTCATTTCTATTCTCTGAACTCCTGGCTCCATCCTCTGACTCATCTTTTCTTTTCCATAAAAAATGGCCTATGTTTACAGGGGAGTAGCTTTGTTATCTTTCTGTATATAGGAAGTTGGGAAACTGAAGGTCTCTTTTCTTTGAGCTATCTCTATCCCTTTCAGTCTAAGCTTACATAATTCTTTTAAAACTTTGTTGATTTCTTGTGTATCAAACTGTAGTGCACTTTATGTGACAGAAGGCACATCCATAAATCTTTGACTCTTTGAGCTATCTCTATCCCTTTCAGTCTAAGCTTACATAATTCTTTTAAAACTTTGTTGGTTTCTTGTGTATCAAACTGTAGTGCACTTTATGTGACAGAAGGCACATCCATAAATCTTTGAAATAGGTCCCTTTCTACTTTGGGCTTAGAATTTGAGTGCTGTGGGACAATATCCTTAAGAATCTTAGAAGCTGTCTTTTCTAGTCAAGGGGGTCTATCCGGCATGGCCTCTGAGGCTTAATAACCCTGATCTAATCTTTATCCTAACACCGTGCTTTATTGGCACCACTCTGCATGTTTTCTGGGCTAAAGCCATTTTTCACATTGAGAGTCTTTTGCTGGCTGCCAAAGCTAGGAATGAGAAATGGTTTTATTCTCCAATCTAGCAAGTCCCGGATTGGTAATATCTCTTCTAGATTTTGCTTGAAAACAGAATAGTTCCTTCTTTAGTTCATAGATATTAAAGTACCTATCATACATATCTTTAAAAATAAAAAAACAAAAAACAAAAATAACAACAGCAACAACAAAAAACCCAAATGAAAAACAGTTGGCACTTTCAATATTCTTCTTGGAAACCTTAGCCAAATAGACAAGTTCATTGGTTCTATTTTCTATTTTTCATGTCAATGAAAGAGACATGTTAAACTTTCCACTATAATATAACACAAACAACTTTTTCTCCAGCCTTCAATAACAATGTCCTCCCTTTCCTTTCAAATTTCACTAACAGTCTCCTATAGGCCTTTCTTTTATGGCTTCTGCTTGCTACCCATTTTCAGTCAATGCTGTATATTTTATAGCAGGATCTACTTCTAGATATCCATTTTTGTTTGGGTTAGTTATTGATGTGTAACAAAACAGCACAAATCTTAGTGGCTTAAGACAACAATTTATTTTTCTCTTTCATATTTAACTGGGCTCAGCCAGGAAATTTTTCTGTGCCCTATTGGGGTCTCTCAGGTGATTGCATTAAGGTGGCAGCTGGGGCTGAACTCATCTGGAAGCTTGACTGGGATGCTGGGATGGCTGAGCCTCTTTTTCTCTGTGAGTAGTCTCTGAGCTTGCCTTCTCACATATATGAGGGTACTTTAAAGAGTTCATGGAAAAATAGAATTAGAAGATAATACAAATATTTCCATGAATTTCCTGAAGAGCTCTCCTATATCAATCTCATATATAGATATCCATATGATATCTATACATAGACTTTCTAACATATAGCCAGAATTTTTACATGGAGATTCATGGCTCCTTAAAGCAGAAGTTGGCAAGCCTTCTTAAGGCTTATGTCCAGAACTGGCATGAGGTAACTTCTGACATATTACTTTAGTTCATGTGGATCACAGACCAGTCCAGATTGGAAGGGTATGGAAGGGGACTACATAGCATTTGAATACCGAGAAACAGGGTTTACTTGGAGATTAGCTACCACACATGTTATAATTTAAGTTTCCAAAAGATTACTTCAGTTGCTAGGGAGAGTATGGATTGATGCATGAAAAAAGTGAGGATTATAGAATCCAAGTGAAGAAAGTGTTTCAATAGGAAATCATGAGTTTACTGATTTAAATTCTGCCAATAGGTCTGTGAGATGAGGACAGAAAGATATCCACTGGATGTCATTAGTAACTATCTCATTTCATCCTAATAAGTTGTTCATTGTTATGTATAGTTTTTGTATATTCATCATATAGTTTGTTCGTTTATTGACTTTGTTCTCCATTAGAATGTGAGCTCCAGGAGAGCAGGAACATCTGTCTGTTTTATTGTTGTAACCTGGAGCTTAAAATTGTTCACAACGCATAATATGTACCATTCATGCATTCAATCATTCAATGATCCTGGGAAGTTAATATAATTATTCTCATTTTATGGAAAAGGAAACGAATATCAGAAATATCAGATACACACAGGGAATAAATTGGATAACCATGTTTCAAATCCAGATATCTCAATCTCCAGTCTTCTGCTGTTTTCACTAAACCATTCCTTGTCTGCTAAGGATGTTCTGTCCCATGATGGTAGATTAACTGAGAATATTCTAGTGGTTAACTGTTAGGTATATTTTTAAAAAGCAATGTAATAGTAATTGCTATTTGATTAAGTGTGTGATTGGAATGATAAAATCTGTATTTGCTTCTGTGGAAGTTCTTTCTATCTTCAAATGCAACCATTCTTCAAAACAACATTAATATGCATATTTGTTTTATTTGCATATGATTTGCATATAGATAAATTCATTTTGCACTTCAAGTAACAGGGAAAATGTTCACATAAGTAATACATTAAATGATATAACCAAAACAGTCTTTTAAACATATGCACTACAAAACAACAAATAATTTAACCTATTATATGTATCTTTTAAATGCATGATTTTTTTATGTCCACACAGGTAACATTCAAGAGACTTAATTTAAAGTGAACATACGTGTTGCTTGATTTTCTTGGTTCTTCTACTGCTAATTTTATTCATACTCTCTGTGGACCTACAGACAGGATAGCTGGTGTATTAGTCCATTTTCTGTTGCTTATAACAGAATACCTGAAACTGGGTAATTTATAAGAAAACTAAGTTTATTTCTTACAGTTCACAGTTTGGGAAGTCCACAGTCCAAGGGGGTGCATTTGGTGAGGGCCTGTTTGGTGGTGGCTGTACAGAACTGTAGGGTGTCACATGGTGAATGGGCTGAGCAAGAGAGAGCTTAACTCCTCAGTTCCACTCCTTTTAAGCCATCAGAACTACACCCATTACTCCATGAATAGATCAAAAGCCATCAGAACCATGCTCATCACTCCATGAATGGATCAAACCATACACTAGGGCACAGTCCTCACAATCTAATCACCTTTTTAGGGCCCCACCTTTCAATTACTGTAGTAGGATTTCCCACCTTCTTAACACTGTCACATTGGAGATTAAGTTTCTAATGCATGAAAACTTGGGAGACACATTCAATCCATAGCAGCCGGTACAAGAAGAAGTTAACTGGAGGCTGATAGGAGAAGATAAATGAAAATGAGGGCAAAAAAAGAAAAGATATAGGGCAGCAGAGAGCTGAGAAGAATGAGGAGAAACAGGGAGGCCATTTGAGTGAGGTGAGGAAGAGGCAGAGATGATCCAGAGAGAATTCAGGTACCTCAAGATGGCTAGTTCCTGGAAGGATGAAGCGCAATCCTGGAATGTGGGGAGGGGCCCTCCCTTCCCATCTACCTGAGATCACCAATGTTAATCATAACTGATATACCCATTTTGTACGTACTCTAGGCACTGTGCTAGACACTTCGTACATATTATCTTCATGTATCAAGATCCATGCAAAATATATATATATATATATATGTATGTAAATATATATTCCCTAATATATACTAAGAACATTAGATACATTTTAGCTACCACCATCATCATCATCATTACTCATCTGTATAATGGGGATACACACACACACACACACACACGTATATGCTCACATATAAACATATACGTGTGGGGATATAATATGTATATTCCCTTTATACATATATACATACATATATATAAAATGGGGAGATATATACATATAAATATGACATATATGATAGGGATACACATAGACCCACACATACAAACACACACAGTCATCCCCCCACAGATACCAAACTCTGTGGATGTTCAGTTCCCTTATATAAAATGGCATAGTGTTTGTACATAACCTGTGCACATCCTCCCATATACTTTAAATCACCTCTAGAGTACTTATAATACCTAATGCAATGTAAATGCTATGTAAATAGTTATTATGCTGTATTTTTAGTTATTTTAATTATTTTTTATTCTTGTTTTGTTATTTTGTTTCCAAATATTTTTTGATCTGCAGTTTGTTGAATCCCACAGATGCAGAACCTGAGGATAGAGTGCTGACTGTATAGACATACACACATGCACATATATAATTTGTGAAGAGGGTAGATTTCAAGTTACAGGCTCTTACCACAATAAAAGGGGGAAATAGGACAAAGCTTTTGGAGGTGATAGGTATGTTTATTTTATATATACATTATATAATATACATTCTATATTATATTGCATACATTATAATGTATATGTATATATAATTATACGTATACATTATATATATATTATATATATAATGTGCGTGTGTGTGTGTGTATATGTACATATATCCCCATTATACTGATAATATACGAGGGTACTTCAAAAAGTTTGTGGAAAAATGATAATGTGAATTTTTCCACAAACTTTTTAAAGACTCCATGTGTGTGTGTGTCTGTGTGTGTGTATATATCCCCAGTATTCAAATGAATAATGATGATGATGATGGAGGTGGCTAAAATGTATTTAATGTGCTTAGTGCTTGCCAGAAACTATATTAATAATATTCCATTATTGGTGCTATTAGAGACGTAGATGAAGAAATTGAGTCAAGTAACCTTATCTAAGATCATATACTGAATGGTAGAATGGGAATTTAGGATAGATCTGATTCCGAATTACTTTTTTTTAAAACAGCTTTGTTGAGATGTAATTAATATACAAACAAGTACAAAAATTTAACATATACATTTTGATGGACTTGAACATATGCATACACCTGTGAAACCATCACCACAATCAAGGTAATAAACATACCTATCACCTCCAAAAGCTTTGTCCTGTTTCCCCCTTTTATTGTGGTAAGAACCTGTAACTTGAAATCTACCCTCTTCACAAATTTTTCACTGTACAAATACAGTATTGTTAACCATAGGCACTATGTTGTACAGCAGATCTCTAGAACTTATTCCTTTTGCATAACTAAAACTTTATATGCACCGAGCAGCATTCCTTGTTTTTACTATGAAGTCACACATAATTGGTAGGAATGTACCTTCCTGTACCTTTCAGAGCCCTGCCACTTACATATCTTGTCCAATTTTTGCCATGTGTGTGTGTTGGGGAATGGAATGAAACTGATGGTGGAAAATATAGCAAGATAGGCAGAGTCTGTATATACACGTGCATGTACACCCCCCCCCCACACACACACACCCCTTTACAGATATTTATTACATTCTTTCCCTGGATGATCCCAAAGCTTCAGGAATACTGAATTTTGTTCTTCCATTGCAAAATCTAAGGGACCATTTATTTAGATCCTCCTACTACTATTCACAGCCTTTCTGTGAGAATGGCACTCGAGCTGGTGGGTGGGTAAAACTGCAGGAAACTTCTCTGGTTTTTGAAGTTCTCTAAACAGGGGCATTTGTGTATGATTATGTGAAGTAAAGTGCATTCGAGAGCAAAAAATGAACTATTTGTTGCCTCTATTCTACCTGTGGGAGTTAGGAACTTCTAGTGCTTATCACTTTGAAGTCACCCTGTTCCAACAATCTAGGCATGGGTTTTGGCTTCACACCTCAGACCTTGTTCATTGGGGAGATAAGTGAAATAATGGGAAGATTGTAGACTTTGAATTTTGTACAGCATGCATTAGTTGGTGATTCTGGAAAAACTGCTTAACTTCCAGGAACTTCAGTTTTAACATCTATAAAGTGGAGATAATAATGCCTGAAAAGTAGGATTGTTATGAGAAGCAGAGATAATTTAAGTATTTAGAATAATTCCTGGCTTATAGCAGAAATCCAAAATGTCCTTATTATTGGAAGGTTGGATTTTCTGATCTCTATAGTCTCTCCTAATGTCATGACCGTGAGATTGGTAGTCTAATAAGATTAATAGGTAAAGGAAGGGATGACCTGGTATACTTGTACCCTGCTGGTGGTGGCATAAATATAAATAACCATTTCAGAATATAGTAGGTGAAAATAGTCATAAAGATGTTCAAGCTTCATTGACCCAGGAATCTCAATTTTGGAAGTTTATTATTAGGAAATAATTTGACATAGGAAGAAAGCTGTAAGTCCAAAGCTGTTCATATAGCAATGCTTATTACAACATTATCTATAATAGAACAAAATGAGAAACCTCTAGAGAAGTGGTTAAATAAATTATGATGCATCAAATGAGGATTATTTTAGGAAGACCAAAGATTACACAGGGAAGTGTATTTAATGATATAATGTTAAGTGAAAAATTATAAAAATGATATATTTACTGTAAAATAATATGCACACTGGAAAAGACTTATAAAGTAATGTGAAAATGGAAATGTTTTATGGTATCATAGAATTAAAAATATAATGTTTTTCAAAATTTTTAATTTAAAAGTAAAATCTATTTTTCATAGGATAAATATTTATTTATGGATGCCTGCCATCTACAAGGTAGTGTTACAGATACAAAGAATACCTCAGTATACAAAACAGGTGAAAAATTTGAAAACTTATACCTGGTGTTATCCGAGTACTTTCAAAGTACTATTATGTCCAAATTAACATTTGATTTTTCAATTTAATTTTTTTATACAGTATTGTAACCATACAGAGAAACAAGGAAAACAACACAAAACTCTCCCATATACTTAGGATGCAGACCTAACAGCTGTTAATATTTTTTATTTCCTTCCCAACCCCACTTCCAGGAAACAAAACAGGTACAGCAAAACCTGGAACCCCTCATCCCTTTCTCCTTCTTTTCTACCCAAAGGTAATCCTGGTCTTGATAAGTTATGTGTCATACCCATCCAGGTTTTCATTTTTTCTACATACATGTATAACCATAAACAGTATATGATGCTATTTTGTGGGTTTTCAAACTTTACATAAATGGCATTATGTGGTGTTTATCCTTATGTAATCATTTTTATTTTACTCACTTTGACTGCTGCATATTATTACAATGAATGAATAAACTGCTTATTTATTTAGCACCCTAATGATTGTTTTCACTTTTTCACTACTGTGAACAATTCTGCAGTGAACATTCTTATAGACATCTCCATGTGCAATTGTGCCAGAGTTTCTATGGTTTATGAATAAAAATGAAATTACTGGGAGGTGAGTGTGTGCATCTTTAACTTCAAAGCACATTGCCAGGTTGCTTTCCCATGTGGTGGTAACAACTGGCAATCCCAACAGCAATGTATATGTTTCCCTGCATCCTCACCAATACTTAGATGACTTTTGCCTATTTGATATATGTGACATGATATCTTCCTTTTTGTTTCAGTCATTTAATCTGTTTCGGGCTTGGGATAAAATAGATGAGGACAGGGTCCATTCCCTTAAGCCAGTATGTGTCATTGGTAAAGAAACTTTTTCCCAGGCAAATATAAGGCCTTATCCTGGGAACTACTAGTAAACAGCTAAGGAGAACTTTGAGGGAGGTTCATTATTGACAGTAAATTCATTGGAGGCTCATGCTATGGTAATTTGAGGTATATGAGTGTTCTAAATTATCTAATGTGGTTATGTGAATTAAATGAAATGTCAGGTTTCTGATTCATAATAGAAATTTAGTTAATGTCACTTCCTTTTATTTCCCTATTTTAAAAAGTACTCAAGATGATCAGTAAATAGACCTCTTTTTATTTATGTGTGTAAATGTTCTTAGATCAGTGGTGTCAAGTTTTGGCATGCATCGGAATCACCTGGAGGATTTGGTAAGGCGCAAGCTGCCAGCTCAATTCTGATTGGGGCCTGAGACTGCCCGCAGGTAATGTTGTTCTTGATGCTGATCTGGCAACCATACTTTGAGAACCACTATTCTATATGCATCAGCAAGAATATTATGTCACTGCTGCGTGGAGGTCAGGAGATGAGTGTTGTCAGGGTTACACTGATTATTCCACTGATAAATTCACTGATGTTACTCTCTATGTAATATTTGGGCTCCCCTGAATAACGCTATGCTTTATTTAGGTGACAACTCCTGTAGCAATGGGACAGTATTCCACCTTCTTTCTTCACTCAGTACAGTTGTCTGATGATGCACGAAATCACAAAGGGGTTGAATTTTTTTGGTCTCTTTCTTCTTGTCTGACTCTGATTATAAATAAGCTAAAACAAGTAGGTTGAGATTTAGGGCAATTTTTACTGATAGGGAGCTGCTTGGCACTGGGAACCATCTAGGGGAACTGGCAGGGGTTGCAAAGTCACCCAACTTGCTCTCCTTTCCACTATCTTGCCTTATCAGTGTCTTCTAAATAAGCTAAAACAAGTAGGTTGAGATTTAGGGCAATTTTTACTGATAGGGAGCTGCTTGGCACTGGGAACCATCTAGGGGAACTGACAGGGGTTGCAAAGTCACCCAACTTGCTCTCCTTTCCACTATCTTGCCTTATCAGTGTCTTCAAACTCAGACATTAAGTGATCTTTCTTATTTGAACGACAGTCTTTATACAATATCTGGAACTATTCTCCACTTAAATGCAGGAACTTCAAGACTATGCCAAAGAGAAGATGAAATTCTGGGGACCTGCTCACTTGAGCAGTTGCAAATTTTAGACCATTTCTTCCTATGCCTTTCATTGTAAAAAGTTTTTATTTGTAATAATATGTAATTGAAGTATATCTTCATGTATATAGCCAATACACTCATAAGCATATGCTTTCTAGAAAGTATATATATATATATAGACACTGGATATAAGCTATTCATTTGAGAGCTCTGTGTACAGTAAATTTGAAATAAAATATTACAGATTTTTAACAAAAATAAAATCAGTGTTATCACATAGCATTATATATTGTCAGAAAATGAAGATATTAAAGAGTTCTTACATTGCACAAAAGAACTGCAGTAAGGTGAGGTGGATTTTTGTATACCTTGCCCATAAGATCCCTGAGGGCAAAGGCTATTTTCCTTTTTTTTTTTTTGCATGAATCCAGATAAAGAAAATTCATGACATAGAGAAAGTATTAAAAGAAATTAATGGAAACTAATAATAAGGAATGTTAGAGTAGTACAATAAAAAGACAAGGGCTTTGATGTCCATCAGATGATTTAAATCCTGGTTTTGCTCTACAGGTGTCCTTGGACAAATTTCCTAATCTTTCTGAACCCTCGTTTTCTGGTTTATAAAATGAAGACTGGATCCTATTCCCTGTCTAGGATCATTGTGATGAAATTCAAATGAAGCACAGCGACCGGCACATGGGCACTCAAATAATATTAATTCTCTCCACTCTTGCCCCTCCCATTTCCCTTTAATATGAACCCCTCCATATTATAACAAAAATACAGAGTTAAAGTTATTGGTAAAACTCTGGCTACGTATTAAATATTTTATACTGGCCTGTATTTTCAGAATCCTTTGTACAATTATTAATTACCAATTCCTTTACAGGAATCTTGTAAAAATCATCCGTATTTTACCTAGATAATGAGAAAGCTGAGCTTAAAGTTACTGCATACCTGCCTCAGGGTAAGTCAATAAAGCAAAAACTGAGAGCTAGATTTTTTTAGTTCAGAGCTCCTGCTCTCCTGTCTTTATTCTCAGGCTATGCAGCCATACTGTAATTCTTCATTCTATTTTAACAACAAAGGTGATTTGTGGGCCCAGAGAAGTTTAAGGTCATTTGAGTTTTTATTATTCTATTTTACATTTTTCCAGTGTAGATGGGAGAGGAGGTAAGCAGACATCAATTTAGATCACTCTTTACTATAATTTACCTAATCACCTTATTATCACATCTGTATTCATTGATGAGATAGCATTAAAAATGTACTCAATGTAATAGCCTTTGAAATAGATCGCTACTTCCCAGCCAAGTTTTACTGCTGAAAATCTGTATGTACCAAGACAAATCACTACACAATAATAACAGCAATAATAAAGATAGCGTTTATTGTACATTTCTCATGTGCTGGTTATTGTGATAAGTTCTTTATATGCATTATATAAATTGGTCCCCAACTTATGTACAGCTCTATAAAGAAAATGTTATTATTATTTCCATTTTGTAGATGAAGAACCACNAAAATAAAATCAGTGTTATCACATAGCATTATATATTGTCAGAAAATGAAGATATTAAAGAGTTCTTACATTGCACAAAAGAACTGCAGTAAGGTGAGGTGGATTTTTGTATACCTTGCCCATAAGATCCCTGAGGGCAAAGGCTATTTTCCTTTTTTTTTTTTTGCATGAATCCAGATAAAGAAAATTCATGACATAGAGAAAGTATTAAAAGAAATTAATGGAAACTAATAATAAGGAATGTTAGAGTAGTACAATAAAAAGACAAGGGCTTTGATGTCCATCAGATGATTTAAATCCTGGTTTTGCTCTACAGGTGTCCTTGGACAAATTTCCTAATCTTTCTGAACCCTCGTTTTCTGGTTTATAAAATGAAGACTGGATCCTATTCCCTGTCTAGGATCATTGTGATGAAATTCAAATGAAGCACAGCGACCGGCACATGGGCACTCAAATAATATTAATTCTCTCCACTCTTGCCCCTCCCATTTCCCTTTAATATGAACCCCTCCATATTATAACAAAAATACAGAGTTAAAGTTATTGGTAAAACTCTGGCTACGTATTAAATATTTTATACTGGCCTGTATTTTCAGAATCCTTTGTACAATTATTAATTACCAATTCCTTTACAGGAATCTTGTAAAAATCATCCGTATTTTACCTAGATAATGAGAAAGCTGAGCTTAAAGTTACTGCATACCTGCCTCAGGGTAAGTCAATAAAGCAAAAACTGAGAGCTAGATTTTTTTAGTTCAGAGCTCCTGCTCTCCTGTCTTTATTCTCAGGCTATGCAGCCATACTGTAATTCTTCATTCTATTTTAACAACAAAGGTGATTTGTGGGCCCAGAGAAGTTTAAGGTCATTTGAGTTTTTATTATTCTATTTTACATTTTTCCAGTGTAGATGGGAGAGGAGGTAAGCAGACATCAATTTAGATCACTCTTTACTATAATTTACCTAATCACCTTATTATCACATCTGTATTCATTGATGAGATAGCATTAAAAATGTACTCAATGTAATAGCCTTTGAAATAGATGGCTACTTCCCAGCCAAGTTTTACTGCTGAAAATCTGTATGTACCAAGACAAATCACTACACAATAATAACAACAATAATAAAGATAGCGTTTATTGTACATTTCTCATGTGCTGGTTATTGTGATAAGTTCTTTATATGCATTATATAAATTGGTCCCCAAATTATGTACAGCTCTATAAAGAAAATGTTATTATTATTTCCATTTTGTAGATGAAGAACCACAGCCTTAGAAAGCTTAAGTTATCTAAATTCATGTGTCAAAAAGCCAACTCAGAAAGATTAGACTGTAGGCCAGTCTACTTTCAGAGCTGAAGCTCTAAACACTAATCCTATAAATATTTATTGACCGTTATCCATATGTTAGGCCCTGAGGATAAAGGAACTTCCAAAACAAAAGGATCCCTGCCATCTTGGAGTTGATATCTGGTTCTAAATACAGCATAAATAGCCTAGAGTATAAGACAGGATTTCCTACATAATGTTCAACAAGAATATCTTCAGAGGTTTCGTTTTTGCTTTTAAATGGAAAAGCAATCCAAACTCTAGGAAACTCTGCATACTGTGTCTCTGTCTTGGAGGTGCACATTACAATTTAGCTTATTAAAATCAATGAAAAGTTCTGCTTGGAATACTAGCATTTTCCAAGCTTATGTGTTAACTAGCTTTTTCTCCCCAAATTATTTCTATTAATACCCTTTAGGATATGAGTATTTCATGGAACATGATTTAGAAAATGCTGCCCTGGAGAAATTCTTTGATATTTAATCCTTTTGTTTTCTTCTGAAAAAGACTATCATACTTGGCATTTGTGTTTTCCTACTCCAAATCTCATACAGTGTATTCAGAGCCGCTCACCTTTGAGGTTACAGTCACTGTTTATTCCTCCAAAAGATGTTTGTCATGGGCCTCATGATAAATAAGGGTGCATACTCACTCCTAACACCCTGCCTCTCTTCCTTTCATAGCTGTTTTTCTTTACAATTCAGCTCTCTCCATTATTTCACCATCCATTTTCTTCCAGAATGTGCCCTTTTCTGCCTGCCTGTCAGGTCCAGTGTGTGGTGGGGGCTGAGGAGGAAGTTGGGGTGGTTTTCACAGGTTGTTTAATAGGTGAAGGAAATTTCAAGGAATTTATAGCACCAGGGACAAGGATAGGAAAAAGAAGAGCTTTTACCTTGAAGTCTGTCTGTGAATAAATAGGAAAAAAGACAAGAGTTATACCTAGGTCGGAGCAGATCTGTCCCTGGGGATGAGGGTTGGGAAGTGGACTGTGGTGAGAAGTCAATCTTTTTCTTCATTTAGCTTTATCGAGTTTCAGAATAGATTGGGAGTCTAAATTTATAGTTTGAAAATAACTAAGGGAAATGATTTATTTTCCTTATTGCATCTGATTAAGCATGATCTATTGGTCTAGTATTTTCAAAGTCAAACTGCTATTTGAAATGGTTACATAATTATATTAGAAATTGTTTACACTATCCTTTATAAAGGACCTTTACGATTACAGATGTAAGAAATATCTAACATCATTTCTTTCCAGAGAAGTGAATTTATTATTTTATGTGAGATGTGCCCCTCAATCTGTGCATATTCTATTTTATGAATAATGTAAGATGCTACTAAACCAGCACATAGTAGAAACTGAAGTAAATATTTGCCCCATTCCCTTTATGCCCTATTTTTCAAGTATGTACATAACTCTCCCCATGTTGTCACTGAGAAATCCATAGCCTTTTTGAAGTCCAGAAAATCCACTTGACTTCAGGAAGAACCTGAAGTTTGTTCTGTGTGAAAAGCAATTCTTTTTATTGCTTTTAAGATGGACTTTAACCCAGGAGATCACGAGTGTTTCTCCTTCTGGATCTGAATCAACCTTCCATTATCTCAGTTTGTTTTTCATAACTCACTAAGATAAGAATAGCCCCTTTTTGGGCCTACCCGTGGCGCACTCGGGAGAGTGCGGTGCTGGGAGCGCAGCGACGCTCCCGCCGCGGTTCGGATCCTATATAGGGATGACCGGTGCGCTCACTGGCTGACCGTGGTGCAGGTGACCCCACACCAAGGGTTGTGATCCCCTTACCGGTCACAAAAAAGACAAAAAAAAAAAAAAAGAATAGCCCCTTTTCAAGATGAGAAAATCGAGGCTTAGAGAAACTAAATAACGTGATAAGGAGGTGATGATGTCAATGTACAAATCCAGTGTGCTCTAAGTCACTATCCTACAGAATGTGTGTAAAATACTGAAAGCAATGCCTGGCACATGGGTGTGTGTGTGTGTGTGTGTGTGTGTGTGTGATGAATGTCAGTTTCCATCCCATTCTATTCCATTTCTTATCCTATAGGCAGTAAATAATCGTCCTGCTGAAGTAAAGCTCAGATGTTGAACTGGTAGTGTCTTTCAGCTGCCTCTGCCTGCTGGTATGAATTCATTAGCTCAGTAAGGTTGGTAGCTTCAGGTTGCTGGGAAAGCAAA
>NW_007729900.1:185668-186675 GCF_000696425.1 Galeopterus variegatus
CTGCTGGTATGAATTCATTAGCTCAGTAAGGTTGGTAGCTTCAGGTTGCTGGGAAAGCAAAAGGGTGGAGTTGGGGGGCACTCTGTGGCATAGAGGAAAATCAATCAGAAATTCTTCTTTCTTTTTTTCACTTTAGATTTTACTAAATAGAGAAGGTTTTAAATTACCTTCTCTGGGTGCGAGGATTCAATGAGAGCAAATTTATAAAATCCTCCTATAGTTCATTTTAAGAAGTTTGATTTTTGCTCATTAAAAAGCACAGTCCAAATTCCAATTATGCAAAATCTATGCCTTATACTCAAATATAGTTTTTGTGATTCATTTTTAGGTGATGTCCCCTGGCATGGATGAGGCTTTGGGATACAGACAGTAAAAGCTGGTGGAAGTTGCTGAGGAAAATTGCTATTAGCAGTTTAATCACTTATGTTAAATGCCATGGATATAATCCAAAGGGTAGGCGGGAATTGCTTTCTGGAGTGCTGAACTTCAGCAGTTTTATAAGCTTAAGAAAATTTCTATCAGCAGAGTATTTGGGTTTCAATCTTAGCTCTGTAAACAACATAAATAAGTAATACAGTCAAGTACAGTAATTCATAGTAGCATCAGAGTGTATGTCTCTGATCCCACAATGTGTGATGACTTATTTATGTTGCTTTTCAGGCCTAAGAATTGTTGCAATTACCCAGTGGTTAAATAAAAAATTGTTTAGCTTTGTTATGTTTGTTGTTCCACCTTATTTTACTGGAATCATGGGCCACCAGCCTCTGCAGTCTTCCTTGCTTTGTCCCTGGAGTTGTTTCTGTTTAATATTGTGGTTAAGTTCATAAGCATTTAGAAGACAAGAAAGGTCACTCCTAAGACTTCTGAAAGAGCTAGGCTTCTGTTTGTCCTATTTCACAAGCATTTATTTTTATTATCTGTAAAATACATTTTAACCCAGAAGACCAAAAAGATTTGCTGCTTCAGAATTTAAACCAAACTTATAGAACCTGAGTGTTTCACTTACG
>NW_007729900.1:187493-190299 GCF_000696425.1 Galeopterus variegatus
AAAAAGATTTGCTGCTTCAGAATTTAAACCAAACTTATAGAACCTGAGTGTTTCACTTACGATTTGGTATTAGACTGGTGCTGACCAGCAGTTTAAGTTTCTTCTTCTTCTTATTATTTAATTAACATGGAGTAACTGTACATATCTATGGGATACAGAGTTGTATTTCAAGACATATATACAATGTGTGATGATCAAATCAGTGTACTAAGTATATTTATCATCGCAGAAATTTATCGTTTCTTTACAATGAGAACATTTGAGCTTCTCTATTCTAGCTATTTGAACACATACAATAATTTATGGTTAATTATAGACACCTAGCCCTACTATAGACCACTAGAACTTATTTTTCCTATCTAGCTGTAATTTTTTTCATTAATCAACTCTTCCTATGTCCCCCTCCCACTCCTCTTCCTAGTCTCTAACAACCACAATTCTACTCTCTACTTCTATAACTCATTTTTTTATTTTTGCTTCCTCATATCAGTGAGCATATGTGATATTTATCTTCCAAGCTCATCCATGTTGCTGCAAATGACAGGATTTTATTTCTTTTTATGTCTGAGCAGTATTTTATTGTGTATATATGCCACATTTTCTTTATCCATTCATCCGTTAATTGACTAGGTTGATTCTGTATCTTGGCTATTGTGAATAGTGCTGCAATAAATGTGGGAGTGCAAATATCTCTTTGGTATGCCATAAATAACCAGTAGTGGAATTTCTGGATCATGTGGTATTTCTACTTTTAGTTTTGTATGGAACCTCCATACACTTTCCATAGAGGCTGTATTAATCTGCATTCCCACCAATATATTGTTTCTTTTGGCAGTCTTATGATTTCATGGCTTACATGTACGTCTTTAATCCATTTTGAGTTGGTTTCGGTATACAGTGACAGAGAGAGGTCTAGTTTCATTCTTCTGAATATGAATATCCAGTTTTCTAAGCACTATTTATTGAAGAAACTGTCCTTTGCCTAATGTATCTTTTTGGCACCTTTGTAAAAAATCAGTTGGCTGTAGATACATTGATTTATTTCGGGATTCTCTATTCTGTTCCACTGGTCTGTGTGTCTGTTTTTATGTCAGTACCATGCTATTTTGGTTACTATAGATTTGTAGTATATTTTGAAGTCAGATAGTGTGATGCCTTTAGCTTCGTTTATTTTTGCTCAGAATTGCTTTGGCTATTCTGTGTCTTTGTGGTTCCATATGAATTTTACAATTGTATTTCCTATTTCTGTGAGGAATGTCACTGGTATTTTGATAGGGATTGCAATGAATTTGAAGATCGCCCTGAGTAATATGGTCAGTTTGAAAATATTAATTCTTCCAACCCATGAACTTGGGACGTCTTTTCATTTTTTTGTGTCCTCTTTAATTTCTGATACAAACACTTCATTTGACTTCTCTCTCAGAGTCTCAGAGTTGTTTTTAGTAAAGTTTTTAACTGTGAGCTTAAAACAGATTTAAACAGAAAGAAAGAAAAGAAAGAAGAATGAATCTAGAATTTATTTGTGGATGGGATAGGATAGGGCTGGCAAATGGATGACATGTATTGTCACTACTTCTCCTATGCCTATGGCAGATATTATCCAATTCCACTACTTTTTTCCTACGGTTTTGGAAATTTGAACAGTACCTGGCATTTAAGAGGTACTTAATTAATTGTTGAGTTAATGAGCTTATGCTTTGTTTCCTAAATTTAATTTCAAACTCTCTGAGAACAGGTCATCACTACATCTGCTTTATTAGGTACAGTACATACCACAAAACTGCATTTTAAAAACGGCTAAACTTTTTATTTTATTTTATTTTTTGTGAGAGCAAATTTAATTGAATATGTATATTAACATTTGATTTAGACATTGGAGGGGGANTTCCCAAATTTAATTTCAAACTCTCTGAGAACAGGTCATCACTACATCTGCTTTATTAGGTACAGTACATACCACAAAACTGCATTTTAAAAACGGCTAAACTTTTTATTTTATTTTATTTTTTGTGAGAGCAAATTTAATTGAATATGTATATTAACATTTGATTTAGACATTGGAGGGGGAGTGGATTACCAAATAAGGTGATAAAGGCAGCTAGAAATGCAGAGAAACGATGTTTATAAGGTACTGTTTAGTTAGTAGAACAGTAAACTGTCAAAGACCTAATGCAGGGGCAGGGAGGAGGATCATATTTTACCCTCTACTCGTTCCATTAATTCTTCACTGTAAAGCAAAGAAAACACAGGGTTTAGGGTCAGTTTAGATTCATGATTTTTTTGTTTTGTTTTGTTTTGTTTTTAGTTACTTTCTGTGTGATCTTGGATGAGATTATGAATTGTTATACTACCACTTCCCCAGCTCACAAAGATGTACAGATGATAATGATCTCAGTTTATTTATTTATTTATTTATTTATTTATTTATTTATTTATTTATTTATTTATTTATTTATTTATTTATTTATTTATTTATTTATTTATTTATTTATTTATTTATTTATTTATTTATTTATTTATTTATTTATTTATTTATTTATTTATTTATTTATTTATTTATTTATTTATTTATTTATTTATTTATTTATTTATTTATTTATTTATTTATTTATTTATTTATTTATTTATTTATTTATTTATTTATTTATTTATTTATTTATTTATTTATTTATTTATTTATTTATTTATTTATTTATTTATTTATTTATTTATTTATTTATTTATTTATTTATTTATTTATTTATTTATTTATTTATTTATTTATTTATTTATTTATTTATTTATTTATTTATTTATTTATTTATTT
>NW_007729900.1:191221-214276 GCF_000696425.1 Galeopterus variegatus
AGCGCCACCGCGCTTCCCAAGCGGCACACTGTAGCAGTGCGCCACCGGGCCGGCCCCTATCTCAGTTTATTTTTGAGAAAAATCTAATGATGTAACATAGGTAACACATTCCTGCCTGTTTTTCATTATTCAGTGAAGACCTTGGAGGAGGTAGTGAGTAGACAAGCAGCAGTTATTAGTAACAGGTAGCATAGAAATAGCATAAAATAGAAATGCACCTATGCCCAAACATGCCTAATTCCTGACATTTCCTTTTTAAATGATCTAAACTGCCTTTTCCTAAACTGTTTTTCTGTCTTCTTGTTCTGTCAGCCTCTTCAGAGGTGAAAGCAATTACGGACATCTGTTTTGCTTTGGTATTCAGAAACATCAGAATTGTGCATTTGTATAACCCTAGAAATCCATGTTCTCAAAGAGAGAACAGTTTTCTTAGGAGATATGTTGCCCCTTTTTTTGGTTCTGTAAAATGTATTATGAAGCGCTTCCTTTTTCAATATTGGGAAAAGGGGGACAAGGGGGTGGAGAGAGAGAGAGACTGTTTCCTTTCATTAATGATATGAAATTCAGCTCAAGGGCTCTTAAATTGGGAAACTGAAAGATGTATACATAACTCTGTTGCTATTTGTTGCAAATGTTCTTCTCTTTCATTAAGAGACCGCAATTTTTAAAGTGAATCCATGCTAAATAGTCTTATAAATTGAAACGTAAAGGTGTTCTAAGGCTAAGTTCGGTTGGTTTTCTTTAGGAATCTACATATGAACTAATTAATACGTTTGCTTAATACCAAGTCCTCTCATTTTTACAATTATACAAGCTGCAGTCAGAGCACCCTCCTGCATTTATTTATTTATTTACTTTTATGTTTTATTTGAACAGAGTTGATTGTACATATATCTGTGGTGTACAGCCGGGCACACAAAGAGAAATACCACATGTCCTCACTTATAAGTGAGAGATAAAAAAAATAAATAAATAAAAATAAATAAATTATAAAAAAGAAATAAAGATACAACAATCACAATAATATGTTGAACTTTCAAAAGAGGAGAACAAAACTGAAGCTACCAGAGGTGGGAAAGGGGGAGTGGGAGGGGGGAAAGGAGGAATTGGTAAAGGGACATGAAAATCTATTACATTGTATAATGTTGAATTTACTAATTATACTGATTTGAACATCACATATTGCACACAGGGATTGATATTCGGCTGTTAACCAAAAGGTTGGTGGTTTGAGCATCCTGCATTTAAGTCGCAGGTACTAGCTTTTTCCTCCTGATCCAGGTTAATGCTACAAGTATGAAGGGTGGAGGCTAATACTTTGCATTTCGGAGTCACTTGGGACTTCTGTGGGAAGGCTTTTGTCTTGCTTGATTTCACAAGGTGACAAGAGATCACTTCTCAGCTGGAGGATACACTTAGGTAAATTAACTGAAAAGCATTTTTCACTCTTTCCCACCTCACCTCCAGCACTCTTTCCTTTTAGATTCGCTTCTGCATGTTCCTTTGAGTTCTTCCATCTGCAGAACAAAAAGTAGATGAGACCTGCTTTCAAAACTTCATTTAGACAGACTGCTGCACACTTTACAGAGCAGAGAGCCCCTGCATCTTCACTCCATAAAGGAGACATTCTCTATCTCACAGAGTTATTAATCCCCACTCATGCTTATCTCCTCATACCAGAGCAGGGAATGTTGCTAGTAATGAAGGGAGGCAGGGGTTAAGAGCTCTGCAGGGAGACAGACCCAGGTTTGAATGCAACCTCTGCCACTTCCTGGATGTGTCACCTTGGAATTTCCTTCTCTGAGCCCCAAAGCCCTTATCTGTAAAATGGAGATACTAAGGGGTGAGAAGGAATATAAGAATAAATATTACTAAGTATAATACATAACATATAAAAATCACAGAGTACATGGTAGTAATTAATGTTTGATATTAGCATGTTATACATAATGTCATATGTTTCTCACGGATGTTTCCTGAATTAGCAGCTACCCAACTTCATTATAAATTTCTTCAATGCAGCACTGATGACATACTTTGAACCTCAAATTTTTTTGGACTTCTATCATAAATTAAAGGACCGTACATTCTGATTCTTAACATAGACCTAAGTTAGATTATTATATTCTATTTATGTGTAATGGTAAGTCCCAAATTTTAGTATAGAAAATGTGATCACTTTTGCCATGATAATAAAGACATAAGATGTCTTAGATGGGTTTTGATTTAACTAGTACTTATTGAGAACCTCATTTGTATGAAGTACGTTACATGTGCTCCCTCTTTATCCTCAACAAAACTGAAAGGAAGGACTGGTATTAACTTTGAAACTGGAAAGGAATCTAGGGTTCAGAGAGGTTACATAATGACCAAAGTCAACTGGGCTTAAGTAGTTAAAGCAGGATTAAAACTGCTAAACAAGCTAGTCTTATATAGCTTTTAAGCCCATGATGGCCTTTCCACTTTAACATGCTGCCTCTCCATATCTAAGAATAATGTAAAAGTGACTTTACAATTTATCATCATTTGAGTCAGCACAGACAGGCTTATCCAGAATTGTAATGGCTTATAACAGCAAAGGTACACTTCTCACTTATGTTACATGTCCATTGTGGGTCATTATTCTGGGATCCAGGCTGAGTATCCTATGGTGGTTATGGAAGTCTTCGGACAGACAGAAAAGTAGCAAAGATGGTGCTATATGATGAATCAAAGCTTCTAGTCAGAAGTGGCATATGTCACTTCTGCTCACATTCCATTGATGATAACAAATCACATGGCCAAGCCCAATGTAAGCAGGTCAGGAGGTATGTTCCTCACGTAGGGAGGGCAGCAATTATTTGAGAATAATAAGTCTACCATAATATTATACATGATTTATTTATTTTCCTTGTCTAATTATGTTTTACACAGGCCTATTTAAAAATGTGTTCGTATTCCCTGAAACACACACCACTGATAGTTAGGGGCACCATGAGGGGGACTCTATAGAAAAGAGACTCAGCCAGACTCTCACCATTGATTTGGCCTGTGTAATGCACTACAGTATTACTGGGAATTGATACTGTGGCAATTATGTTGGTGACATCAATACCTGGGGGCGGTCCAACACATAGCAGTTCAATAAACAATTATTTTGCATTTTTACAGCAGCCAATGGAGTTGAAATTGTGTTTCTGAGATGATGTACTGAGCTAGAATTGCATTTTTATTTTAACCCAAGCTAACAGCATCGAGGTGATTTCATTATTTCTTAGGTTTGGCATGCTACATCATTCCTCTCACTACTCCCACCAAAGGAGACCTCCTTTGGTTTCATTGGCAGATTAAGTATGAGATCAATGGCAGGAGATGAGCATAGGAATTAACTGGAGAGTAACATCAGAGAAAAATCTTTAGTGTGATTTTTCTACAAGTGCTCTTTTCTTCCATCAATACGTACTGCTGTTTATCTCTCAGTTCATTTCTTTCCACTGTCTCATCAATGATCCTGGTCTTGGTCTTCAACACGTGAGTCCTCAAACACAGCAAAAGCCTCCTAGCTTGTTTCCCTGCCTCTAGTAGCTTCCTCCATCCTTATTCATGAGTGATATCAGAAGCGGCTGGATTGCTGTAAAAACCAAAGTTACAGAATGCCTCACGGAGCATATCGATGTAAAATCCTGGCAGCTCCAATGACAGCCAACTGCCCCATCCCTTCCTCCATCCTTATTCATGAGTGATATCAGAAGCGGCTGGATTGCTGTAAAAACCAAAGTTACAGAGTGCCTCACGGAGCATATCGATGTAAAATCCTGGCAGCTCCAATGACAGCCAACTGCCCCATCCCCACCTGTCTTACTTAATGACACCTCTCTGATTTCCATCTCTCCTGCCCTTGCCTATACAACCCTTCATCCTCAGCTTTCCATCCTGGCATGGCTGCTAAACATTCAATTTTGCAAACTTCCCCACTTCCATGTCAAAAATTGTCTATCAATAATTTTTTAATTTCATTTTTAAATTCTGAAAAACTAAAGGTATACAGAAACATATACATAGCATATATCTGGATTATGAAGCATAATTGTAAAATAAAAACCTCTGAATTCACCAACCAATGGAAGAAATTGGCTCTCAATCTTTGCTTAAAGTCTGTCAAAGTCTCTAAGTTTATACTGGCTTGGCCCTTTTTTGACTATTCGTGCTCAGTTCCAGCTTATATTGTCGTCTACTCAGTATTCCTCTCAATTTCCACTGTTCCCATAGCTTTCCCCTTACGCTGTATGTAGTCTTGGTGTGTTCTTCTGCCTAACTCTTGGGATGGGGATTACATTCACTGTATCCAGACTACTCTTCCAAAAATACTACTTTGATCAGTGACTACCACCCTTCTAAATTCAAAAAACTAAATTGCTTTTTTACTTCCTATTGAGTCAAGTCCAAACACTCTCTGGATCTTAAACCCCTCCATGAAATCACATCGGAAATGGATCTGACGTTCATAAAATTTTTTAGTTTTTCTACTTTGTTTTTTGTCTGGCTTTCAGTCAGTGTAAATTTCCGTTCCTTTCTCTCTGTAACTTTATTTATTTTTAAAACTTTTATTGAGTCAAAATTGATTATACGTATTTTTTGGGTTCAACATTGAGATATGTTGATCAAATCAATATTACTAGCATATATATTGTTACAAATCGTAATTATTCTTTATTACTAGCATATATATTGATTGAGATATGTTGATCAAATCAATATTACTAGCATATATATTGTTACAAATCGTAATTATTCTTTATGCCCCTTGTCCAATCTTTCCCCATCCACCTCTCCCTCCCCCTTTCCACCTCTAATTTCTTCCTAGATTTCTTCTCTCCTTCTGAAAGAATAATGTTTACTCTGTTGATTTGTTGCCTGGATGATCTGTTCAATGCTGAGAGGTGTGATCAGGTTTCCCAATATTATCATAGAGCAGATGCTTCTTTTGTCACTCTGAAATGGGCTTTGTGGAGAGAGACATCCTCTTCCTTCCTTTATCTCTGCTGGTGACTCTTCTTGTACCAATGCACTTCAGTGGCTGGCAGACCATCTGTGTGGTGGTTGTGGTGTCCAGCTGCTTTTGCAGCAGCCATGGTAATTTTGGTGGCTGTGGTGGGCCACCCACATGGAGGTGATGTTTTTGGCATGCTCCTTGGTTCTGGTGGTGTGCCTGGTTGTGGGGAGTGTCTGGTCCCAGGCTCCATGCCTGAGGTCCCCAGGTGGGCCCTGAGTCGCTGGTCCAGTGTGCCTGGTTGTGGAAGGGGGTCTGGTCCCCAGATCCATGCCTCAGGTCCACAGGTGGGATCCGAGGTGCTGGTGCGGTGTGCCTGGTTGTGGGGGGGGGGTATGGTCCCTATCTCTAAGCCTCAACTTCCTGGGCAGGCCCTGAGGCACTGGTGGTGTGCATGATTGTGGGTGGAGGTCCTGTCCTTGGCTCCATGCCTCATGTCTCCTGGTGGGCCCCAAAGCTCTGGTGGTGTGCCTGGCCAGAACTAATTTTTTGTCCTTTGCTTACTTCTAACACGGGGGAACTTCCTGTGGGAACCAGTACTTGAGCTGTGTTGTTGAGCTAAATTGCTGCTTTGCTGCTGTTTCTCTAGGGAAGGCTTTTTGTGCAGCTCAAGGTTAAATGGTTGACCTTATAGGTACTTCTGGCTCTCCAGAGACTTGGTACAACTGGGTTGTGTAGAAACTCTGCTCTGGACCTGAGTTTTTTCATTAAACTGCATCCCATGCAATTCTTCATTCCCAATCAGTCTCCTCTGAGTGGTCCTGTGCTGATTGGAGGGTGGATCAGCTGTCCTTGGTGTGTCCCAGTGTTCTCCTGGTGGGCCTGTCTCCCCCACTACCCATGCTCCAAACTCTTCATATGGGATGGGCCTTGCACTGGTCCCTTGTATTGACTTACCACTCTCTGAATGACTCCCCTTTTTCAACTGTTCTGGCTCCTTGCTCTTGCATTGATCCATGGGAACCCTATTAGTGGTCTTGCTGTCCTGGGGACCACCAAGGTCCTCTTCTCCTCCACCACCTCCAAGTAACTCCATCTGAAGGGCACAGCTATGGCTTCTCTTGGCTCCTGCTCCATGTGCTCAGCAGCTTCAGCATTAAAGCAGCTGTGGCCCAAAATACTCAGAGCAGTTTTTTCTTTCTCTCATCATGGTTTCTCCTGCCTTCATGAACTCTGTAGGTCTCTCCTCCTCTTCCCCTAAGCTCCAGTGTCCTCAGCCTGGCTGATGTTACATTTTTATAGTTGTAAATTGGTTGATTTGTGGGAGAGAGTGATGCTGGGGACCGTTTATTCTGCCATCTTGACCAAAACTCCTCTCTTTGTAACTTTAAATACCTTTCTATCTAGCCCATCTTATTACACACAATTCCACTATGCTGCTAACATGTTATAGTAGGAGGAGCAAAGACTTTAACATAAAGAAAATTTGTGTTTGATCTTGAGCCATCCCTTACTAACTGAGTGACTTTCATCGATTTATATGATTACTCATCATTTATATGATCACTCCCATCTTCCTGATTCATAAATGGGGTTATTAATACTCTACAGGATTATTAGAAATTAAGTAGATGGTTTCTTTAAAGAATGTAACGCAGTGCCTGATATACTAAAGACCGTCAACTAATTGAGTTGTGTTAATACTTAATACCCTTCAATCCAGTCTCTTCCCTGTCATACAGAAACATCTTGTTAGAAAGTCTTTCTCTTACTGTTCTTTGAATATTCAGGCTTAGACTTTATCATATAGTCAAGGGGAAACATTAAAGGGTTGTGAACAAGGAACTGGAAATACAAGATGTTTTGTTGGAAAGGTTACTCTGTGAGAGGATAAGGATACTATGTGAGAGGAAGGACCAAAGAATATTGAGGGTGGAGGAAAGGCAGCTGCAGAAGTGATCTTGGTAAGTGTGCATGGCAACTTAAGCCATGGCAGTGGCAGAATGCCCTCTGTGCAATCAATTTCTCTACCATGTCAGGCACAGATGAATAAAACACTATCTCTGTCCTCTCCCTGGGTCCCAGAATAGGACAGGACTAAATAAGTCAGGCATAAATGTAAAAATTAATAAAGGTAAAGAGGACATAGCTTGCTGGGAAATAGTATTTCTCATATTGAAGAGTTAGAGAACATGTTAAGTAAAGTAAGTCGGGCACAAAAAGACAAATGCATGATATCACTCATATGTGGAATCTAAAAAGAAAAAAGTGGTTCTCATAGAAGTAGGGAGTAGAATAATGGTGGAGAGGGGGAGAGGAGGAAAAGGAGGAAACATGGTGGACTAATGGGTATAAAACTATGTTATCTACTCTAAGTGAATCATTGTGCAGTATATGTATGTATTAAAACAACACACCTTCCCCCTCAAATATGTATAAATAAGTGTAAAACTATTTTTGATAAAAAAAAAACAAAGAACAATTTCAGAAAGAAGTTGCAGTTATTTGTTTGGAGATGTCAGCACAGAGCTACAAGCTATGTATTGGGATGAATTTGTATTTTTTGCCTCCATGGTTCTGGACCATTTCTTATGCTTTAACAAGGCTGTAGATACACAATAAATTCTGGAAGTCAAATATTTGCACGTTAATGGAAGTTAAAATAGAATGCCTGATGAAGATCAAAATAAAAAACCCAAGGGCCAGCCTGGTGGCGCACTCGGTAGAGTGCGGCGCTTGGGAGTGTGGCGGCGCTCCCGCCGAGGGTTCGGATCCCATATAGAGACTGGTCCGCTCACTGGTTGAGCGCGGTGCGGGCGCGACACCGACGGTTGCGATCCCGTTGCCGGTCACGAAAAAAGACAAAAAGGAAAAAAAAAATAAATTAAAAAAAAAATAAATAAAAAACCCAAAAAACAAAAACATAAAAACTAAATGGTGAGGATGTCTCATACATCAAGTCATTAAGTGTTTTCCCGGTGGAAGTGAGGCTGGAGAAACTAAGAGATAAGAGAAGGGATGGAGCAGGTCCTAGTCAAGGTAGGGTAACAAAGCAGCATTTAGAGGGGAATGAAAGAAGGAAAGAAAACATGCTGTGACTTACTGATGAAGAAGGAAAACAAGTGAGGCAAAGTGTATGTCTATGGAAATGACAGTAATTGAAATGCTATATGAACCAATATGATTTTGCATCCTGTTGGTTTATAATGTGATTTGCAATAGCAAGTATCCTGAACAGAAGTTGCTGAAATCACCTGCTAATCCACACTAAATAGTAAGGATATCTTTGGATGAGATGGTTTTCCTCAGTAATTATAGGAGTCTGAAATGTGTCTGACAGGCAGAAGAGAAATAGCAATATAAACTCCAGCAGAAGTCAATGAATACACTTTTATCACAGTTTACTGCATCCTGAACTTAATTGCTTTTGTTTTTTTGGTGGTGTTTTTAATAGTACATTTCTCAGAGACGGTGACTCTTTCAGAAGAAACAGGGTAGTTGAAAGGGGTTCTTACTAGATCAAGAGCTCCATGGAAAGGTTCCAAGGTCCTCATGGCTTATAGAAGCCTCTTTTGAGTGTTTATAGTTTGTTAATGCAGGTCTTAGGAATTTGAAGGAAGAGTAAATTCTGTTTACTTTCACTTCCTCATTGTACAGATGTGAATAAAGTGAGGTGACCTGGTCACAGTATTTTCAGCATGTGAATATTAATCTGGGACTCAAACTCAGGTCTCCTGACCCCTGGGCCTGAAGTCTGGTGAAATGTTATGTGTTTCTTGATGGATATACAAAGACCATACACAACATGCACAGAGCTTGAGCAGGTGACTCCTCACAAAGACTATTTCTTGTTGGGAACTATGTTTTTGAGGAGATTAAATCATGATATATAGGTGATTATGTTAATTTATAGGTTTTAAAGGGTATATCTTACACCCACATTGACTTTTCCTTTTAGAACTGTAACCTTTAAAAGTTTCAAATATCATGAGCACACAATCAAGGTCAGCTTGGATAGAGACAATGTGTCTGGTGGAGAACAAATGGCTGAATCCCTATAATATGGTAGGTGTGGTTGAGGGGGAGGCTGCCTGCTGACAAGAGAGCCCTTGTGAACTGCCACATGTGCACTGTGGGTGTCTGCAAATTGTTAGCTCTGAGTGTTGCCTGAGCCACACAGTTTAGTCCACAACAATAGGCAACCCCACATGGGCTTCAGAACATGGCCATTGGTATCAGGCAACTCTCAAGCACCTTTGGCAAGCTGTGTAATCTTTTTGAGCCTCACTTTTCCCATAAAAAATTGGAACAGCATGACCAAGTTTGCTGAGTTATCACAAAGGATTATATGAAAACTAGGTGAAGGTATCGAGCTATCAAGCGCTTATCACTTGGTAGTGGTGGGTAAGCATTCATTTTCTTTCTTCTGATTTTCATTAATTAGAAGTAACCTTCTCAAGAGTATAGCGTATAACACCTGCAACATCAATCACTAAATGTTTGTCCACAAATCATCCCAAGTGAGTAGATTTCTCTTACTCTCCTTGTAAATCCCATGATCCTTACTGTTTGGAATCAAACATTTCACAGTTACTGAACACGTTTTTTTGTTATTTACCTGTTACAAATTTTAGGATTGTTTCCTTCTCTATGGAAGTCAGTGGTTGTGTCCCTAATCCTTTGAATCCCCTACAGCACCGAGCACAGAATGAGGACCTTGGTAGGCCCTCATTAAATGTTTATCGGCTGCCTGTATTTGTGAAGATGTGAGCAGACGATAAGGGCACAGCTTGAAGTTAGTGTTTCTCTTGCCAGGCAGAAGTTCTCTGCCTGCAGGATGTTTGGTTGCCTGGACTTCTAGGATTTTAGATTTGTTATAGGTGAGAGGGGCACGGAACAAGAGCTGAGTTTTGGACAATAAGAAATAGTGCCATTGAAATCCACAATGTCATCTTGTTAGCTCCATACTTTTGTACAGAGATTGTCTAATTCATTTTTGTAACTCACTCGGATGCCTCTCACAATGCCTGGATTATATTAATTACTCAATAAATATTTTTTAATAAATGGGCAGAGCCATGCTACTTTTGTTCTTTATATTAAAATTGTATGTTTGTGTGTTTCATTCATCCATTCAGCAAATATCACCGAGCACCTACTATGTGCCAGACATTGTTCTAAGGGCTTTTGTTCTAAAGCAGTGAACAAAACAGACAAAAATTCCAGACATAATGGAGCTTATGTTCCAAATAAAAAGAAATAAATAATCTTTTTTTTCTTATTTCCTGTCAAGTGATGATATATTTGCTATGGAGGGAGGGAACCGAGTAAGGCAGGGGAATGTATGTGTGTGTGGGGGGGAGGGAGGGTTGCAATTTTAAATAGGGTGGTTCAGGAAACCCTCCCTGAGAAGGTAACATTTGAGTTCTTATTTCCTGTCAAGTGATGATATATTTGCTATGGAGGGAGGGAACCGAGTAAGGCAGGGGAATGTATGTGTGTGTGTGGGGGGGGGAGGGTTGCAATTTTAAATAGGGTGGTTCAGGAAACCCTCCCTGAGAAGGTAACATTTGAGTAAAGAACTGCAGGAAGTGATAAGTCAAGCCATATATTACCTAGGAGAAGATAGAGGGAATAGCAAGAGAAAAAGCTTAGAGGCAGAAGCATGTTTGGCATTTTCAAGGAGCAAAGAGTCCAAGCTAGTGTGGCTGGAGTAGAGTGAGTGAGTATGACTATAATTGGAGTCAAGCACCTATTATATTCTTACTCCTCTTATGTAGCTCATTCTATATACCTAGTAGCTCATCCTATGGATTTGATGGTGTTCTTCAGTAGATTTCTAAGAATCAGTTGAAAATTCGTAAGTCAGATGCTACCATGCTATTCATTTATTAATTCATTTTTTTCCTTCATCAATTCACTATTCAACAGGTATTTACTGAGTACCTTTAATTAGAGCTTATGTTTATTGAACACTTACTATATGCTAAAAAATAGGTTACATGTGCATTTTTAATAATACTCACACAACCTAATAAAGTAGCCACTTTTATACTATCATTTTCAGATGGGGAAACTAATGCATCAGAAGTATTTTTAAAACGTGGTATCTGTCTTCAAAGAGTTCGTTGTCTTACAAGGGAAATGAGATAACTACACACATAGTACACAAGACAGTTTATAAGTACCATGGCTCAACCAAGTTAGAAGAAGTTCGATAGAGGAGCAAATATCAGTTCCTTTCGCCCATTTTTTTCCTTGAAAATATAATCATTGTGACAGAATTAATTATATGCTCATTGTGTTTCTGAAAAGTCCAGATGTGTGACAAGGTTTCCAAGAACCAGTCCTTCTCTTTCCACAAGAAAATGTAATGTACTTTAGAACACTACCACCTTAACATCTTAAGAGACGAACACAGTGTCTAGAAAGCTAGAATGTAATACTGCCCTTTCAGCTTGACAGTTTTTAAAAAGTTCACAGGGCTCATCTTCTAAAATGGAGTGTGGATCAAGATGGTCTCTAATGTTGCAAGATAAGATAAATTTATCTTTACCTTTATTTATCTTTATCTTTTAAAGATAAGATAAATTTTAGGAAAATAACTAAATGGAATTTAATAATTGAGTTTGGTGTTTCATCACATTTAAAGCACTTTTGCAATCCCTGTCTAATTAATTATTTATATTCCTTGACCAATAATCTGTTTTAAAAAATAACTTTGCCCTACCTTCCCATTATCATATACTAATCATGTTAATCATTTTCTATGGATAATAAGTGTCTTGATTTCACCATTTATAAATTGCTGTCCCAACACCACTGGGAGTGGAAGGAGGGACTACTGAGTTTAATTAAATAATATTATTGAAAAGCACTTTGCAACATGAAGTGTTTTGAATATTCCAAGAGACTGGATCTCATTCCTGCACAGTTAAACTGCAATGATATAGTTGCTGTCTGTGGGCTATATCTTCTGGAGGGCATAGAAAATTGTTCCCCAAAATGACTCTTCCATAATTTTACTGTGATAGTAAAATATTGATTGCATTTATCAGTATGTAGCCCATTTCATCAAAAACACTCAGTAACATTTGGGAATAAATTTGTTTTATGGGATATTTTGAATTTATTATTAAATAGTCACCCAATCAGTATAGACTAATCATGACCGATCTGTTGGTATAACATTCCACTGGTTGCTTTTCAGCCCTTTCTTGTTTGATAAAGAAAAAAACCTTAGCAGTATTTTCCATCCTGCAAATGTCCACATACTAAACCAGATAAACTGCTTAGACCCTTATATTAAATGCAACAAATAAAAAAGCAAGATGAATATCTTGCTTTTCATTTCATCATTATTTTTATCTTTCCTTTTATTTCACAATTATTTATTTTTTAAAACTACAATGATATTTATTGTAAAATAGCTATAGAATATACACTATTTTCCTTTTTCTTTGTTTTCTAAACTTTTTGTAATTTTGTAATTTTTTTGTTTTTATTATTATTAGCATTTTCATTATTACAAAATGCGATTTTTCTTTATGTCCTTTAACCCAACATATTATTCCCCAAACGTGCTCCCTACCTCTCCTCATCTCTAGTATCCTTAGGTTTATTTTTTCCTTCTGAAAGTTCAGTGTACTGTTGTGGTTCTTTCTTTCTATTCTTTCTTTCTTTCTTTCTTTCTTTCTTTCTTTCTTTCTTTCTTTCTTTCTTTCTTTCTTTCTTTCTTTCTTTCTTTCCTTCCTTCCTTCCTTCCTTCCTTCCTTCCTTCCTTCCTTCCTTCCTTCCTTCCTTCCTTCCTTCCTTCCTTCCTTCCTTATTTCTTTCTTTCTTTGCTTCCTTCTATCTTAGCATGAAGTTATGAGTAAGAACATGCAGTATTTCTCTTTCCTTGTCTGGTTTGTTTCACTTAACATAATTTTCTCCAGACTCATCCATTTTGCTACAAATGGCAGAATTTCATTCTTTTTCATGACTGAGTATTATTCCATCATGTATATATACCACATTTTCCCTATGCAGTCATCCATCAGTGAACATTTAGGTTGGTTCCATAATTTGGCTATTGTGAATAGAGCTGCAATGAACATGGGAGTGCAGGTATCCTTTCAACATGACGATTTCCATTGCTTTGGATATATACCTAGTACATGTTGGGTCACAAATCGAGTCTCATAAAATTTTTAAAAATTGAAATAATTCCAAGTATCTTTTCAGACCTCAATGGATTAAAACTGGAAATCAATAACAAGCAAAATTCTGGAAACTACTCAAGTGCATGGAAACTAAACAGTAGGCTCCGGAATGGCCTATGGGTCCAAGAAGAAATTAAACAGGAAATCAAAAAATTTCTTGAAACTACCAAAAATAAAGATACATCATACCAAAATCTGTGGGATGCTGCAAAAGCAGTACTAAGAGGAAGTTTATTGCAATAAACACTTGCATCAAAAGAATGGAAAGACTCCAAATAAATGACCTAACACTATGCCTCAAAGACCTAGACAAATAACACTCCAATCCTAAATGTAGTGAATGGAAAGAAGTAATTAAAATCAGGGCAGAACTAACTGAAATAGAGACAAAAAAAAATGATACAAAATATCAATGAAACAAAAAGTTGTTTTTTTGAGAAGATAAATTGACAAACCACTAGCTAGGTTAACAAAAAAAGAAGAGAGAAGGCCCAAATAACAAAAATCAGAAATGAAAAGGGAGACATTACAATCGATAACACAGAAATATGAAGAATCATTAGAGATTACTATAAACAACTGTGCACCAACCAGTATGAAAACCTGGAAGAAGTGGAAAAATTTCTAGACACATACAAACTACCAAGACTGAAACAAGAAGAAATAGAAAACCTGAACAGGTCAATAACAAGAAATGAGTTTGAAGCAGTAATCAGCAATCTTCCAACAAAGAAAAGCCCAGGACCAGATGGCTTTTCTGCTGAATTCTATCAACCATTTAAAGAGGAATTAATACCAATTCTTTTCAAGCTATTCCAAAATTACAAACAGAAGCCATTCTCTCAAGCTCATTCTATTAGGCCAGCATCACCCTGTTACCAAAACCAGACAAAGTTACAACAAAAAAAGAAAATAACAGGCCAATATCCTTGGTGAACATAGAAGCAAAAATCCTCAACAAAATATTAGCAACCAGTACAGAAACATGTCAAAAAACTATATACAATGATCAGTGTGATTCATCCTAGGGATGCAAAGATGGTTCAACATGTGCAAATCAATAAATTCAATACAGCACATCAACAAAACCAAGGACAAAGACCATATGATTATCTCATAGATGCAAGAAAAATATTTGACAAAATTCAACATCCTTTCATGATAAAGACTCAGCAAATTAGGTATAGAAGGAAATTATCTCAACACAATAAAAGCCATTTATGACAAACCAATCACCAATGTCATCCTGAGTGGAAAAAGCTTTCAGCTTTTCTGTTAAAAACAGGAACAAGACGAGGATGCCCACTCTCACCACTCTTATTTAGCCTGGTATTAGAAGTACTAGCCAGAGTAATCAGGCAATAGAAAGAAATCAGGAGTATCAAATTGGAAAGGATGAAGACACACTGTCCTTGTTTGCAGATGACATGACCTTATGTATAGAAAAACCTACAGATTTTACTAAAAAACTCTTAGAGTTGATTAACTTCAGGAATTTGCAGGATATAAAATCAACACCTGAAAATCAGTGGCATTTTTATACTCTGGTAACAAATTAGCAGAAAATGAAATTATTTTTTACTGTGTCAGCACTACTCCCAGTTGGCATCACTTTGGGTTTCCAGTCTCAACACTTTATTTATAGGTTACAGTGTCCTCATGGGCATGTATTTCTTTGTCTTTTTGTCATTTCAATTAAAGGGAGATCATTTTACGTTCTATAGATGACTGAATGCAAACATTTGAAACTTTTGAGAGATTACAGCACAATAGGGAGACTATAATTTTGACTATCAGGAGGATAATACCAAGAGTTTGGAGTGTGCTCCTTAGCCAGGGTCCCCATTAATCAAACAAACAAAAATCAAATAAATTAAAGAATTGGCCAGGTGAAGAGTCTGCCATCGTAACCAAGCAGGCTGTTTGTTAATCTTCTGCAACTGAGTTTTTATAATACCCAATGTAATCGCCCATGTTCAACAAGAAGTGTCAACAACTGCACAGACTCTTCCCCATTCAGCCAGTAGGTAATCTAGAGCAATTATATTATCTAGCACAAATTTAGCAAGAGAGTTTAAAAGAGTCTGTTTTACAACCATAGCCTTTGCAGTAGAATCTGCTATTGAGCCTGTTGTGAGGGATAATTTTCCAATCACTGCATCATTTGCATTTACTCCAAGCCATGAAAAAAACCCTAAAACCTAGCAAATCATGCCCATCCAGAAGAGTTAATGCCTTCTTACAATGTTGTCTTTAACCTATGATGTAGGTTAAAAGGAGTGAACTCATGTGCTGTTTCTGACTGATCATTGGGCAACAAAGTTACCATTAACATTCCTATTCATGTTGGCCCTTCATCTTTCATTTATCAAATATAAGGTTGTCCACTATAAAGTTGGCTGCAAAATCCCCCACAAATAAAATTATACCCCATGGATGCACACAAGGCCCCACACTGATTATTAGTTCAATTGTTCATAAATACATTTCTTGGGATGGTGAAATTAGCAGTTTCTAGCCAAGGTTCTGAAGTGAAGTTATTAATGGTTAAAAGAGCACTATAGTACCCTGGCAGATAAATCAGTTTGCAAGAAACTTCATTAGGGCTTTTGGTGCAAACCTGTCTTATACACTTATTGGTCTTGGTTCTTGTATCCCTTGCTGCATTAAGTTATAGCAGGGTTCAGAAACCTTACCGCTAGTACAATACAAACAACAGTTATGTTAGGGATATTGCGAAAGTTACCCACTGGTTAAACCAATGAATCCCCTAGGTCATGCAAAGATCTGGGTTTGGCATGACAGATCAAACACTCTGTCAAATTCCCTACAGAGGCTACTGATTGCGCAATTCTATTGACAGCATTATCCTGCCAAGTGAAAGAGGTAGGCATAAATAAGAAAAAAAAAATAAGAGAAGTAAGAGTTTCACTGTGGTAGAGAAGTCTTGATCCATGATCTTGGGAAAGCTGTTGATGTCTAGGATGCTGTCTGCTTCTAAGGAGACACTTCCCTGGTTAGCTTTACCTTAAGGTCTCCACCTGGTGTACAGTTCCGAGAGTCTGGAGGAGCCCTTGAACTGTGACATGTGAACCCAAGGTTCAAGGTCTCAAAGTTTTGTTGCAGTATGGGTGTCAAGGGTAGTCATTCTCAAATGTACTTTCCAGAAGATCCAATCTCCAGGTTCTAGTTCTAAGGTTATCAGAGACCTATCCTTGCCAGAGTCTTTTCCATCTTTTCCATTAACCTCCCATATTATCAGTTGCTACAAGAAAGCAATGAACACAAATGGGTCCTGCAGGCACCTCACTTGGTCTCTTGATGCTTTTGGGTGTTGCTGGAAGCTCTACTCTGGTTCCCACTTCTAATACCAACTGTTAAAAAGAAAAACTTTTGACAAATTAAGTTTAACAGTTTAATTGAGCAAAGAACAATTCATGAATTGGGCAGCTGCCAGAACCAGAATAGGTTCAAAGCCTCCCTGTTTTTACATTTTGAAATGGCTGAAAATAAAATCAAGAAAATAATATTTTGCAAAAGATGAAAATAGCAAAACATTCAAATTTCAGCATCCATAAACAAAGTTTTATTGGAATATAGACAAGTTCATTCATTTATATACTGTCTATGTCTTCTTCCGCCCTATAATGGTAAAGTTGAATAGTTTGAAAGAGATCTTAGGGCTACAAAGCCTAAACTATTTACTATCTGCCCTTCATAGAAAAAGTTTGCTGACCTCTAATATAGACCATGATTAGAGTTCTACATATTGACAGTTCATGAGCTTGTAGTGATATTGGGCAATCACTGTGGAAAACATAATTGTTCATGTATTGTCTCTTTAGCTATTGAGAGGAACTGTGGTTTACCACTCAAAAGGAAATTACTTTGGAAAAATTATTATCATTAATTAAAAATAAAAAACTTGGTAATAATTTATACCATACCTTCTTGTGTCACATTTGATGCTCTTTTCTACATTTGCTTATATTTTATTTTTTTCCATTATGTCTGTTCATTTGTTCATTCATTTACTTTTTCTATAGTCTACCTAACTTTGTAGTCTACCTGCACCATGTCAAGTGCCAAGGTTCATACAAAGGAGAATGAGACAACACAGCCCTTGAAAGTTCACAGATTATTGGAGAAGACACCCATTTGCCTAAGTAATGACAATGCTTTGTGATAAGTGTTTCCATAGTTTTATGTGCAAATCCTGTGGAATCCTGAAGAAGGGAATGATTCACTATGAAAGAGTGAGGCTCAACTTCTCAATAAATAAATAAATAAATAAATAAATAAATGAAAAAGAAGGACACTCGAGTTGGGTCTGAAGGATGAATAGCAATGCTCCATGCTTAGACATAGAAAAAGCCATTTTAGGAGCAGATGCAAGGTCCGCTGGACAGAAATATAAAAGAATATGGGTGTCCAGGGAGAGCCAAGGTGAATTATGTAGCTGGAGAATTAGTGCATCAGGGGAAGAGTTAGAAAGTGAGTTTGAAATTTGGAGAAGAGAGTGAAGAGCACTGTCCATGAGGCCAGGGGATCTTTACTGTATCCTTTAGGTGACAGAGAATCAACAGAGATCCTAAGAGGGGCAAGGCATGATTATCTGTGCACTGTAGAAAAGAACTCCAGCAGCAGCATAGACGATGGACTGGAGCAGACAGAAACTAGAAAGGGAGATTAGTTGTGAGGCTGTAACTATAGTTTAGTTGAGAGGTGAGGGTTATTGTGAACTAAGCCCATCACGAGGAGGTTATTGAGAAGGAATAGATTGTATTGCTTCACATCTTTATGGTAAAATCAGCTTTAGGCCTGATAATGGTTCTGAACATCCCAGCTTTTAATCTTGGGTAGGGGTGGGGGATGGGGGCGGCAGGTAGAAAGCAGAAAGGAGTCCTGCCTGCTGGTATTTTCAGTGTTTTGCAGAATGGTTTTATTTGATGTTGTATCTGAATTTTGTCCTTGACTACATCTGTAATTTTCTGTGGATCCCTGTGTTTTTAATTCCACAATGAGGAGAGGCCCTACTCTCAATCTGAGAGGCTCCTCTACTCTGGAAACCCAAGTTCTGGTTTTCCTGATACTGCTACATCTAGGGAGGTGCTCCAAGGCCACCCTTGTAGCAGATTCATTAATATCCTAGGAATACTATGCTGACACTGGCCCAGACAGGTTTCCAGATAGACACTGGCCCAGACAGGTCTCCAGATGGGTCGGGGGCCTCTATATAGTAAGGGTGCTGCAGCTCTGTTCAGGCTTTTTCCCATGGTTGTGGGGCATACCCTATGTGATCACTTCTGAGGCTATGGAATTCAGCTGGTGCCACTTTCAGTTCCTGGGCTGCTAAGCCGTTTAGCTAAATATGGGCATGTGCTATCGCNTGGAATTCAGCTGGTGCCACTTTCAGTTCCTGGGCTGCTAAGCCGTTTAGCTAAATATGGGCATGTGCTATCGCCGTTTCTAACAACCCCAATGAGACTGCAACTCAGCTATCTGAAGTTTCCTGTTAAATTGAAGTCTGCTCCTTGGCAGGATTATGGGTAATTTAGTTGATGGCTCATCTTATCTGGGATATGAGGAGTGAATCTGGGGATTATGGCAGGGTTGGATTATAGGGTGAGGTTTTAATCAGGTTAGCTCCAGTGTCTCAGAGATCATGACTGTTCCAGGGATACAAGCATGAAAAGGTTTCTTTTTCAATAGATGGACTGTTAGAGTGATATTAGACATCTCAGATACTCACCTTTGATGTTTGAATCTGAAGAGGACTGGGTGATGGCTTTTTTCTTCTCAGTGTTCCCTGAAGAAAAACCACTATTGACACACACTAAAAGTCCTGGCAGTCTTCCAAGACCTAGAAGAGTTGGCTTCTGTTGTGAGGTGACTAGCTTGCCTACATGTAACACAGGAAGGAGAAGCAACCTTATGTAATAGAAAAATTATAGACTTAAGAGTCAGGTAAATATAGGTTTAAGTAACACATACTTCAGCCAGCCACCAAAAAATTAATTAATTAATTAATTAATAATAAATAAATAAATAACACAAACTTTCTATTTAGGAGACTTCCAGCAAGTTAACCTTTTAGAGGCTTGTTTCTCTTTTCTGTGTTCCCTCATTAGATTATTGTGAGAATCAAAAGAAATTGCATGCGTATGTGTGTGTGTGTGTGTGTGTGTGTGTGTGTGTGCATGTGTGTGTGTGTAGCCCCTGATAGAGTGCCTGGTGGGGATTGTGGGCTCTCAGTAAATGTGCTAGCTCCTGCCTACCTGTGAGCACGTTTACATCAGTGATGATGTAAATGGATTGCCTGGAGATCATAGACATGGCAGCCTCTTCCATATCTGAGAAGACAGCATTATGACTCAGTCAAAATTCCTGGATTTAGAGGCAAAGGATTTCAGAATGATTCATTCATCTGCTACTCAAGTTGAGAATTTGGGCAAGTCATTTGCCTCTGTAATTCTCAAGTCCTATGACTACAAACATGTACTTTAAAACGTACAGTAAAGTTTCTATAGAGGTGAACTAATTTTTCTGGGCCTGAACTTTCTATAATTTGGCAGAGAGAACTTGAAGAATAAGAACACAAATTATAATTACAAAATTAGGTAGAGGGCTTTGTAAGGGGCTCAGGCAACTGAGGGAACTTCAGTAGCTTTATGGTAAATTTGCCTCTGAACTTCTGGCATGTAAGTATATTTATATAATACATCTAGTATAATAAATATTTACTGGATATGTTGATAGAAATTGAATATTAATTTATTAATATGACAAGCCTGAGGCTTAGAAATAATAAATGAGAAAGTGATGAAAAGGAGAGGGAATTAAGAAAAATTTTTAAAGTTTTAGGTTTTTTAAGAAATAAAAACCCTCAGTGAGTTCTTTATGCAGAGCTCATCCATTTGAAAACAATGAACTTTTAGTAAGTATGTAGGTGGTAGGCACTGTACTGTAGTAAGCATAGGAGAAATAGAGCATTACTTGGGTAAATCATAGAGACAGAATTTTTTGAGGGCAGAACGCCTGCTAGTCACTGTCTTCCGCATCGAAGTTTTAGATTCTGCAATGTGCCTTTAAGTCACTCAACTGTGTATTAGTCCATTTCTGTTGCTTATAACAAAATACTTAGACTGGGTAATTTGTAAGAAATTAAATTTATTGCTTACAATTTTGGAGGCTGGGAAGTCCACAGTGCAGGGACAACATCTGGTAAAGGGTCTTGGTGGTGGCAACAGTGACCCAGGGGTCTCACATGGCAGAAAATGGTGGAGCAGAGAGAGGCAAACCTCTCATGTGCTCTTCTTGTAAAACCCTCAGAACCACCCCCATGACCCCCATTTTTAATCCATTCACTATGACATGGTCCTATAGTCTAATCTCCTCTTCAAGGCCCCGCCTTTCAATTACTATAATAGGATTTCCCACACTTACAGTTACAGTGGGAACTAAGTTTCTAATATGTGAACTTTGGGGACACAATTCAATCAATTCACAACATACTGATTGATAGGAAATTATCAGGAAATAATTTGTTTTATTTTATTTTTTTATTATAAATATTCATGAGATACAAAGCTGGTTACTCCTTGTGCCCATGATGTGAGGGCCAGATTCATACCAGCAGCATACCCATTACCAGAAATTGCATTTGTACCCCGTGTCCCCCGCCCAATTATCTCCTACCTCCTTCCCTTCTCCCTTCCCCCTCCACCCCACTTTGTAGCCCAAGGAATGTTCTCTCAATCTGCAAGTCCAATGCAGAACTGTGGTCTTTCTTTCCTTCCTTTTTTCTCTCTTAACTCTCATATATGAGTGAGTACATGAAGTATTTATGCCTTTGTGCTTTGCTTATTTCACTCAACGTAAGTTTCTCCAGGCTCATCCATGTTGTTGCAAGTGGGAGTATTTCATTCTTTTTTATGGCATAGTAGTGTTCCATGGTGTATATCTACCACAGTTTCCTTATCCAATCATACATCAATGAACATTTAGGTTGGTTCCATGGCTTGGTTATTGTAAACAGAGCTGTGATGAACATGGGAGTTCAGGTATTCCTTTGACATGATAATTTTCATTCCTCTGGGTATATATCCAGAAGTGGGATTGCTGTATCATATAGAATATTTGTAGTTGTTTGACAAACCTCCATACTGTTTTCCATAGTGGTTGAACTAATTTACTGTCCCACCAACAGTGTAGGAGTGTTCCCTTCTCTCCACACCCTCTCCAGCATTTTTTATTCACCATCTTTTTGATTATAGCCAGTCTAACTGGGGTGAGGTGGTATCTCAATGGGGTTTTAGCTTGCATGTCCCTGATGACTAGTGATGTTGAGCATTTTTTCATGTACCTGTTGGCCATTTGTATGTCTTCCTTTGAAAAATGTCTATTCAGCTCCTTTGCCCATTTTTTAATTGGGTTATCTGGTTTTTTACTGTATAATTGCTTGAGTTCCTTGTATATTATAGATATTAATCCCTTGTCAGATGCATAGTTAGCAAAAATTTCTCAAAAATTTCTCCCACTTTGTAGGCTCTCATTTCACTCTTTTGATTGTTTCTTTTGCTGTGCAGAAGCTTTTTAATTTGAGATAGTCCAATTTGTTTATTTTTTCTTTTGCTTTCGGGCCCATGTTCATAAAGCCTGTTCCCAGACCTAGTTGCTGAAGTGTTTCACCTATATTTTCCCTTAGTAATTTTACAAGTTCAGGTCTTGTACTTAAGTCTTTAGTCCATTTTGAGTTGATTTTGGTGTATGGTGAGAGATGCATATCTAGTTTCATTCTTCAGCATATGGATATCCAGGTTTCCCAGCACCACTTGTTGAAGAGGCAGTCTTTTCCCCAGTGTAGATTTTTGTTGCCTTTGTCCAATATCAGATGGCTGTAAGCCTGAGGGGTGATTTCTGGGTTCTCAATTCTATTCCACTGGACTGAATGTCTATTTTTATACCAGTATCATGCTGTTTTGGTTACAATAGCTTTGTAGTATAATTTGTAGTCAGGTAGTGTCATGCCTCTGGCTTTATTTTGTTTGCTCAGGATTGCTTTGGCTATTTGGGGTCTTTGTTGTTCCATACGAAAGGTAAGATTGTTTTTTTACATTTCTATAATGAATATCATTGGTATTTTGATGGAGATAGCATTGAATCTGTAGATCACTTTGGCTAGTATAGACATTTTCACAATGTTAATTCTTCCAACCCAAGAGCATGGAATACCTTTCCATCTTTGTGTGTCTTCTTTGATTTCTTTTAGAAGTGGTTTGTAGATCTCATTGTAGAGGTCTTTCATCTCCTTGGTTAAATTGATCCCTTGTTATTTTATTTTTTTCATGACAATTGTAAATTGGCTTACTTTCTTTATTTCTCTTTCTGTTAATTCATTATTTGAGTATATAAATGCAACTGACTTGGGGCCATTTATTTTGTATCCTGCAATGGTTACTGAAGTTATCAACCAACCCTAGGAGTTTTTTGATAGAGTCTTCAGGTTTTTATATATATAGTATCATGTCATCTGCAAATAGAGAAAGTTTGACCTTGTCTTTTCTAATCTGGATTCCCTTTATTTCTTTATCTTGCCTGATTACTCTGACTAGGACTTCCAGAACTATGTTAAATAGAAGTGGTGAGAATGGGCATCCTTGTCTCATTCCTGTTCTTAAGGGAAAGACCCTCAGTTTTTCCCCCTTCAGAATGATACTGGTGGTGGGGTTGTCATAAATGGCTTTTATTATGTTGAGATATTTTCCTTCTATAACTAGTTTGTTGAGTCTTTATCATGAAGGGATGTTGAATTTTGTCATGTGCTTTTTCAGCATCTATTGAGATAATCTATGGTGTTTGTCCTTGAGTTTGTTGTTGTGA